>NW_007781915.1:0-2980 GCF_000696425.1 Galeopterus variegatus
AAGCAAAAACAATTTAGTGAAAAGACTGGCATTGTTTTTTGTTTGTTTGTTTGTTTGTTTGCAAAGGTCTTTAAATCTGGCTTAATAGAAGACAATTGGAGACTCATATGTTTCTGCATTCAATCTGTTATATCATGTATGTTATGTAGGTTCTAGAAAACTCCACTGTACACTCATAAGAAAGTGAGAGTAAAAAAGGCAAATAACATTTTGTTACTATTAGAAAATAGTTTTGACAATTAGTCCTCTGAAATGGATCGTGGAGACTTCCAGGGGTCCCTGGACCACTTTGAGAACTGCTGCTCTACATCAAACACCTACCAGGGCTCAAGAGGACTGCAACTTACAAAGAGTTTTTTTTTTTAAATTAAACTCTATGTACTTCTTGCAAATCTCCTCTCACTTCAAACATCCTTCTTCATGAGACCCTTTAAAGTTCAACTCCAGCCTCCTATGTAAAGTCTTCTCATATTCTCTGCCCTCCGGTGATCTTTCCTATTTCTGATTTTCTATTGCAGCACCATTTGGCCAATCCTCTCTGATTTTCATAGTCTCTTGTCCTCAGCAAAACTATAAGCTTCTTGAGGTCAGGGATCAAGACTTTGGCACATACTTGGTCTCAGTAATTGATTTCTTGGAAGACTGCAACCCTAAATCACTGTGGCATTTAAGTAACTAACATTTGCATAGCACTTTATACAAAACACTTTTTCTTGAAATATTTCATTTGATTCCCAAAATGACCCTTTGACATAAGTATTTTATCTCTGTCATAAAAATGAGGAAATAGAGACTCAGAGAAGCAAAGTGACTGAGCAAATGGCAATCCTGGAATTTGAACCCGGGTCATCTGTTTCTAAATCCCACGTGCTTTACTTCAATGCTTGGCCACTTATTTAAGCAGTGGTAATGGAGCATCTGCTTCACAGAGTATCACAGGGTTTCACTGACTCACACGTTCAGGGGATCTCTATGGGCATTTCCTACTAGGAGGCATTCCAAGTATTATAAAGGAGTATATATGGAGTCAAAATTGGGTTAGAATCCCTGCTTTTCCACTTACTAGCAATATGACACCAGGAACATTGCCTAACCTTTCTTGGCCTCAGTTTCCCCATCTCTAACATGGCCATAGTAACTGCCACCAGGCAGGGTTGCTAGGAGGACTCAATGAGAAAATCTACACAAAGCAGAGTGTGATAATAAGCTTAGTTCCTTGATACGCATTCATCCTTCCTACAGCTGTCTTACCACCATTCCCTATTTCCCCTCTGAAGAACAAGAATGACTTCACAAAATGAAGACAGGTACTTCCTACAGTCTGAGCAATCTGACTATTGAACAAAAAAATAATTTATCCCAGACACCTGGATCTGCAGTCCTTGGAACGTAGAGGCTGCAGAAGTCCAGGCCAAAAGTATAACCGGAAAGAGAAGACAATCGTTTATACCAAAAGCATTCACTGCCAACCCATGGGAGAGCCTGCAGAGGCCATGGTTCTGGGAGCCAGTCCCCCACAGCTCTCTCCACTCAACATACACAGACATTCCACAAGTCCATGTCCTCTTGGAGTCACTGGAAATCAGCGCCTTTCCTGAGATGGCTTGCTCCCTGGGGAAAGATAGTGTTCAAGTGCACAAGTCAGGATGCTGAAAGAAGCCAGAGCCCCATCAGGAACAGAGCGTCTCTCAGCCAGTTAACAAACACCAGGACTGGCTGTAGTAACATGATCCTATCGACTGTCTCTGGAGGCTCAAACTCAAGCATTCAGCAAACCCCATAATTTCTGGTTTATGGGTTTTCCAGAGTCTCGTTGCTACAGACACTCCTTGTTCTCAACCAAAAACAATGCTTCACGGTTTTATTACTCTCCCTCATAAAATGAGAAGATTGGAATCAATGATCTCAAAAGTCCCTGCCATGCTGAACATTCTGTGCACCTGACCAAGCTCCAAATGGCTTCTGGCTGCTTCCAAAATGCAGATCTATGCTCCAAGGATGCAGATCTGTCACCACTGAGAGGCCATTGAGATTCTGCTAAAACTGCCTAAGCTAGAGCAATGTCTCTGGAATAAGCATTCAGTTGGCCAAAGGTCTGCCAGCCTACGGATCACCTAATCCAGCATCAATGGAATACTGTCAGAAAGAGTCACACGGTCTCAGAGAGACGAGACCATCTCTCCATAAATAACTAGAAAGAAGGACATGAGTAAGTCCTGAAGGCCAAGGGCTAAAATACGTCATTTTAAATCCAACACACGGACTGCCAGGAAAGAAAGAAAGAACAATCACAATAATGCATTGAACTTTCGGAAGGAGAGAGCAGATCTGTGGTTACTAAAGGTGGGAAAGGGGAATGAGGAGGGGGGTTAGCGAGAAATTGGTTAATGGGCACAAGGAATGATTACATCTTGGAATGATGAACATGTTAATTATCCTGATTTGATCATCATATGTTGTACACAGGTATTGATATTAAACTCTAACCCACAAATATATATAATCTGTTATTTCTCAATTAAAAAAATAAAATTTCAGGAAGGTAGATTCTTTTAAATTTTTCTTTATGAACAGAATTTAAAATAAAGGAAATGCATAGAATCCAGTATATATTTGGCTATTTCTACAAGTAGAATATAATTTCTCATCAGCATAAGAAAGGAGTATAATCATTGTGCCTTATCCAGAATAACAACAGCAACAATAATAGCAAATGTTTACATAGGGCTTACTGTTTGCCAGGCAATATTCTAAGTGCTTTATATACATACATGCATTGTTTTTCTTATTTGAAATATGAGGAAAATGAGGCAAAGACAGGGTAAGTGCAAGTTAATAACAGCCGGGGTTTAAACCCAATCTATCTCCAGAGTCAGAGCTCATAACAAAATAAATCATATTGAACTGTTTAAAATATTTTTATGTAGTAATCCTAATAAATATTCAAATAATTCACCCCACTTGGAAGTCTTCTGGAGGT
>NW_007781916.1:0-744 GCF_000696425.1 Galeopterus variegatus
TTTTGCACATCTTAGCCCCCAAACTGGATTAGAATTTTCTGTGGTGTTTAACAGGTTACCTTGCACAGGGCTTTATACTGTGGATTACAAAGAAACAACTGGGGTTTGAATTCTAGCCACGCTACTTCTTTCTGGGTGATCTTAGCCAACTTATTTAACCTAAGCCTCAGTTTCTTCATCTACAAATGGTGACAACAAAAGTGCACATATCATAGGATTTCCAGGAGAATTCAATAAAATAATATGTAACATTCTTAACAGAGTGCATAGCATAATTCTATTGACATTATTATATTGAACAATTTGCAAGTTGTATGAAGTTGGATGAGACACTTAATTTTGCTTTAGTTCCTTCATTGGTTAAAAATATAAGGGATGATATTAAGTATCTTACAGGGATATCACGAGGTTTAGGTAAAATAATTGTGGATGTGTTTAACAGTGTTTGGCACGTGCTAGGAACTCAATAATTATTCATTTCCAACCTACCTGCTTCCTATCTTCAAAGAGGCAATCAATAAATACTTACTGGATTCTCAGTGACTTTCATGCAATGATTTTATGACTGTTTTCTAGTGGTTTTAAACATGAATGCAAGTGTTCAATATTACGGTGACTTTGACAAACTGCTCTAAAGCTTTAAGTACAATAGAATGCACTGTTCTCTCAGAGAGGAGTTTGGTAAACTGGTTCAGAGTAATTGCCCAGGAAGTGGCCCCAGGAATTGCCCAGGAAGTGAAAGCC
>NW_007781916.1:2482-2980 GCF_000696425.1 Galeopterus variegatus
GAGAGAGAGACACACAAACAACTAATTACATTACAAGGCAGAAAAAAAATGCTGTGGTTGCAGACTGAAAGAAGTAATTAATTCTAACTGGGAAGATCGGGAACAGAGAAGGAAAGAAACTAATATTTATTGAAGGCTTAAAATGTGCCAAAGTCAGGGCTGGTGCTTTCCCCTAGGCTCTGACAGGCACCCGCCTTTGAGCTAAGCCATGGAGTGTTTGGTCACTGGGGTCATGTTGGGAAGGTATGGGTTCAAGAGACAAGAAGACTGTGTGAAGATCCCCTTCTGGGCGGGAGAAATGGGGACACGGACAAGAAGCAGCCTCAACTTGAGATGAGGTGGTTGGTAAGTGAAAAGTGGTTTCAGTTCAAGTGAGAAGGTGGCAGGAGAATTCTAGGCAAAGATTAAGAATGTCAGGGCCGGCCTGGTGGCGCACAGGATAGTGTGCCGCTTGGGAAGCGCAGCGGCGCTCCCACCCGAGGGTTCGGATCCCACATA
>NW_007781917.1:0-544 GCF_000696425.1 Galeopterus variegatus
GTTGTTCCTTGTGTTTGGGACGAGGGGTCACTGCGGAGGCAGTCATCTCATTTTGGGAAAGGTTTGAGGATTTGCATCTGGGCTTCCCTCCTCATTTGCATGAGAACGTTGCTTGCTGATGCTTCTCTATCAACTCTTATTTGGGGATAAGAAAGAGAGAGTTTTCCGGGGATCTCTTTGTCACTTTTGTTGCAGAACGGGCTAGATTGCCTGTTGATATTCTGATCATTGCTTGTCTTAGGGTGTCATTGCTGGGGGTACTTATAAAAAGTATGGAAAGCAAGGGATGCAAGTTGGGATTTGTGTTGGGTGCCCACACAGGGGTGCCTCTGATGGTAGCTGTCACGCCCCCTTCCAGGCTGCTGTGACTCAGAAATGTACCCTCCTGAGCATGTGGGCAGCGTGAAGGGGCTGGTCAGAGACGAGGTGGACTTGGGAGATAATGTACAGCACGGCTCAGGGCTCAGGGCAGGACGCCACTCACTGGCCGCCTCTTCCTGGGGTACTACAGTGAAGGTCTCAATGCCACCATTGTCTTTGCTGC
>NW_007781917.1:2570-2980 GCF_000696425.1 Galeopterus variegatus
CCCTCTGGGGCCATTATGGGGGAGCCAGGCCCTGTAGAGCAATCCCCAGACATCGGCAGCCTCTGCAGGGCTTTTCTCACAGCCTGGTGGCCAGTGCTCTGGAAGCCGAGAGAGGGATGGCATCTGCGGTCACCATCCCGTGGATGACTTTCATTTCATATTTATTTTATTTTATTTTTTGGCAGCTGCCTAGCACACAGATCTGTACCCTTGACCTTGGTGTTATCAACACCACGCTCTAACCCAGTGAGCTCACCAGCCGGCGCAGGAGTGTTCTCAGATGGTGAGTGTTTGCTGATTGTCTATTGAATACATTTCAACGTTGTCAATGGGATAAACAGGGACACCCCGTGAGTGATGGCCCAGGACACAGCACAGGCGTTCAATAAACACATGTTAAATGAATGAGT
>NW_007781918.1:0-449 GCF_000696425.1 Galeopterus variegatus
CCAACACACATTGACACATACACAGTGAGCAGTCACTGGTTACTTACTCTATGAGAAGTGCTGTGCTAAATGCTTATACATATTTTCCCAATCGATTTCCAAAATGCAGTGGACATTATGCATGTATCAGTAACATCTCTATTTTATATGGTGGCGTTAGATGACTTGACCAACCACTATTCAGTAGAGGAGTCCGGATTAGAACCCAGGTCAGTGTGATGCCAAAGCTCTTAATCTCTTTCAAATATTAACATATGAATTGTTTAGTGATGAAAGAATGAATGTTCCTATTTCTCTGTGGGTGTATCCTCTCCCCCAGGACTTCACAAAGTCTTGGAAGAAGTCAGACACATTCAAAAATTATATTCTTTTCCTTTAAAATGAGAGGTTTTCAAGTTGAATTGATAAAAGTGAAATTAGTAACTCCACAAAGGCCACATGCTCCACAC
>NW_007781918.1:2410-2980 GCF_000696425.1 Galeopterus variegatus
GCACCCTTGTGGAAGCACACTGGTAACTTGATAAAGAGAGTGCAGGCTTGATTCTAGCCCTTCCTCTTGTCAGTGCTCTTGAGTGAAACCTAGACTGCTGTCCCTGGTGGCTCTGAGTAATGGGATTATAGTACCTCTTCTCCCTTTAAAGCTTTCTTCTGTTGGTATCTATAGAGGGTGATTGTGGGTTGCGTGAAAACCCCTATAAACCTTCCTCGAATATTAAGTAAGTATGGGTCAAAGACTTCTCAGAATTATGAAGAAAAAACACTGGTTAAAGTAGTAATAAAACTTTATCGACTACCTACAATGTGCTCACCATTGAGACAGGTGCTTTCAAAAATCGCTTCATTTGATCCGCATGGTAGACCAGGAGGAAGTTATAATTGTCCCTAATTTACAGCTGAAGAAATTGTGGTTCAGAGTTGAGAAGAAGCACACAGGAAACACATACCAGAGCCAAATATTGACCTGAAGTCATCCAGCTCCCAGTCATGTCCTCTCTGTCTAGCATTATGCCGTCTTAACCATCCTATCTGAGTGATGTCAAATTCCCTTCATCCCCAGGCT
>NW_007781919.1:0-1196 GCF_000696425.1 Galeopterus variegatus
GCTCAGACTTGTATAGAATGTGCTTTTGTTTGAAATAGTATTTATTATCAATTCTGACCCAGACTCTGAACTCACAAGCTAAATTATGGATTTTTATCAAGTAGAGATGTGAATAATTTCTGTCCAAAGGAATAGATAATCCAAGGTTATGGTTGTATTGCTTTTTAGGACATAAATTAGAATTTTGTGTAACCTGGCTATATTATTCCTATATGTTTTTTAAATTCCTATAATGGATTCTTTAAATATTCCCTTTCTGAACAAATACAGTCAGGTGATCTTTGACAAAGTAGTAAAGGCAAATCAATGGGGAAATAATAGTTTGTTTTTAATAGATGTTCCTGGAAATACTGATACCCGCTTACGGAAAGAAAGAGAAAAAGAAAAGGATTCTGGACACAGACTTTATATCTTTCACAAGAAATTAACCCAAAATTTATCATCAACCTTCCTAAATGTAAAACACAGTACTCTAAAACTTGTAGAAACAACATAGGGGAAAATCTGGTGATCTTAATTTTGGCAATAACTTCTTAGATACAACACCAAAAGCAAAATCCATACAGAAAAAATGATAACTGGACTTTATCAGAACTAAAAACTCTGTGAAAGACACTAAGAGAATGAAAATACAAGCCACATACTGGGAGAAAATATTTGTAAAGCAGCTATTGGATAAAAGACAGGTTTCCAAAATATACAAAGAGGACTTAAAGCTAAATACTAAAAAGTTGAAGACCCAATAATAAATGGGCAAAATATCTGAACAAAAGTCTCATCAAATAAGACGTACAGATAGTAAATTAGCATATGAAAAGATGATCCACATCATATGTCATTAGGGAATAGCAAATTAAAACAGAAACAAGATATCAATACGGACTTATAAGAATAGGTAAAATCCAAGACACTACACTACCAAAGGCCAGCAAGGATATGAAGCAACAGGAACTCTCATTCATTGCTGTTGAGAATGTAAAATGTTATGAAAAAGGCTGCATTCTGTATAATTCCAATCACATAACATTTTTAAAAAAGCAAAACTGTGGAGACAGTAAAAAGATCAGTGATTACCATGGTTATGGTGTGGGAGGGGGTGAATAGGTGGAGTCCAGGAGAGTTTTAGAGCAATGAAAATATTCTGTATAATACTGTAATGATGGATACATTTAACCGTACATCTGTCAAAACCAACA
>NW_007781919.1:2476-2980 GCF_000696425.1 Galeopterus variegatus
CATTAGAGATGACCCCAGATTTTTAAAAAAACAAAGGATACTAAAGAACAACAAATTACTCATATTGTATAAGGTACATCATATTATATATAAGTTCATTATAAATGTGTATATATACAGAGCAGAAGGGAGTAAAACTCTAAAAGAACCTGAGCATTTATGTAAAAATAATTGTGTTCCTCATGGAAAATAAACTAGCACATTTAGTTAAAACAGGATTGAATGCTTAATTATATCCCAAATGCTTAGGCTTTTCTAAGGAAGTAAAAGTAACACTTTATTGCACATTCGAAGGGAAATTTGTGAACTCACTTCAGATTCTCTGCCAATTGCTTGTAATTTTTCCTATCCTCCAATTTCTGGTATATCTCTCATAACTTTTATCAGATTCTACCTCTCCTTTCAACCTTGTCGCATTACTGTCACCTACACCCCCTTCCTCCAGGTAGTGACAAGCCAGGTAGTAGAGATTCACTGTTCACTTTTAAGTGTTGTAGGCCTTAC
>NW_007781920.1:0-362 GCF_000696425.1 Galeopterus variegatus
GAGAGCTCTTTTAAAATAATTATTACTTATATCATGAATCTTATTCTTTACTGATATTCTCAGTAATGTATAACTTCTTAAAATGACACTGTAACAACCTAAAAATTTATTAAATACATTGATTTTAATCTAATAAGTCTTGTAGGTTTTCAAACAAGAAGCAGACATGAAAAATGTGTTATCTTTAATGTAAGAATATGTATTTATGGAGTATTTCAAATTCAATAGTTATTCCTTCTCAAAATAATCATTTTTATATTTAATATCTCAAAAATTCTTATAGAAACCTAACAACTCTGCGATATTTTGGTGCACATTATATGAATGAAATTGTGGTCACAGGACATTAGGATAGCTCTAAT
>NW_007781920.1:1705-2980 GCF_000696425.1 Galeopterus variegatus
CCACATTTTAGAAATTATGTGTGACTATGGCAGAAATGATAGTATGAAGAGAACGCTTCCACGATTAGGTTATTAAAGACACTGCATCATCTGCTTTGGTTAATCTCTCTCACTCTCATGGGTCACTCGCTCTGGGGGAAGCCATCCGTCATGATTGTGAGTGGCCCTATGGAGAGACCTGTGTGGTGAGGAGGTGAAGCCTCCTGCCCACAGCTGTATGAATGAGTTTAGACGTGGGTCTTCATGCCCCAGTCGAGCTTTCAGATTACTGCAACTCCAGCAGACAGCTTGACTGTAGCCTCCTGCGCAATCCTGAGCCAGAACCACTCAGCTGAGCTGCTCCCATATTCTCAGACCTCACATTGTATGAGATAATAAATGTTTGTTGTTTTAAGCTGCTAAGTTTTGGATTAATTTGTCATGCAGCTACAGATAAGTAATACACCAACTGACAGGAATACTTCCTTTGGGCACAAGATTAGATTTTATGATTGCTAACATATCTTCAGATTCTTGTGTTTGTTTAAAAAATAGAGGTGGGAGAATCTTCTTGTTCAACATAAGCAGACAATGTAACTGTAGAGTCCAGCCAAAGCTATTCTGTAGGCAATAAAATATTTCTGCAAGAGAGAGATAAATGGTAAGTAATCTCTATAGTTCACCACTGATAGCCTATCCATCTCTGCTACAGATGAGAAGTTCCAAAGATTAGGAGCACTGGCGGGCAGATAGCACACAGCATTAATCAGAGTATTAAGACAGGAGTTGACTGAAATATTAGGTTTATAAGATATACTTATATATGTATATTTACATTATAGTGATGGAAACAAATAATCGATCTTCTAATTATTTCACTACGGTAGTTGTGTTTATGAAAAGCTATTACCATAAAATGTCCCAAACCAATACCTAAATGTAAGAAAAAGTCAGGCAAAAGGAAAAGGAAAGGAGGACAGATGCAAGAGGCTGAGTGAGAGTAGTTCAACTAATTCAGATGTCAGTGAGTTGGTAAACCTGTTAGTAAACTCAGTGCCCGGGATGAGTGTGTGCATATCAAACTTGCCCAGAACGTCAAATTGATATAAAGATTGCTCTCGGGTTTGTTTTTGTTTTTCTTATATGTGGGTGTACCTAATGAGTTAGTAAAAGTTATACATATAGCCCACATGCTGATTTCAGGTGTCTTCATTTAAAAAAGAAATCAGAGGGCTGGCCCAGTGGCGCACTGCTACAGTGCACTGCTTGGGAGTGCGGCGGCGCTCCCGCCGAGGG
>NW_007781921.1:0-2980 GCF_000696425.1 Galeopterus variegatus
AGAGTCTTTATCATGAAGGAATGTTAAATTTTGTCAAATGCTTTTTCTGCATCTATTGAGAGGATCATATGCTTTTTTCCTTGATTTTGTTTGTGTGCTGTATTACTTTAATTGACTTCTGCATGTTGAATGATCCTTGCATCTCATATGAATCCCACTTGATCATGGTGTATAATCTTCTTGTTGTGTTGCTGCACTCAGATTGCTAATATTTTATTGAAGATTTTTGCATCTGTGTTCATCAGAGATATTGGTCTATAGTTTTCTTTTTTGTCGTATCTTTGGTTTTGGTATCAAGGTGATGCTGGCCTCTTAGAATGAGTTTGGGAGAGTGCCCTATGTTTCAATTTTTTGGAACAGTTTGAAGAGAATTGCTACTAATTCCTCTTTAAAGACTTGTAGTATTCAGCAGTAAACCTAGAGGTTGCTGATTCTTGCTTCAATCTTCTTGCCTGTTATTGGTCTATTCAGGTTTTCTATTTCTTCATGGTTCAGTCTTGGTAGTTTGTGTGTGTCCAGAAATTTATCCATTTCTTCCAGGTTTTCAAATTTGTTGGTGTATAGTTGTTTGTAATAGTCTCTAATGATTTTTAGTTTTATATTTCTGTAGAATTAGTTGTAATGTCTCCTTTTTCACTTCTGATTTCTGTTACTTCAGTCTTCTCTCTTCATTGCAAATGGAAACCAAAAATGAGCAGGAGTAGCTATTATTATATTGGATGCCATAGATTTTAAACCAAAAACCATAAAAAGAGACAAAGAAGGCCAGTATATAATGATAAAGGGATTGATCCAGCAAGAAGACTTGTCGATCATAAATATATATGCATCCAATACCAGAGCACTCAGATATAAAAAGCAAACACTATTAGATCAAAAGAAAGAGATAGACCCCACTATGATTATAGTATGGGACTTGGACACCCCTCTCACAGCATTGGACAGATCTTCCATGCAACAAATCAACAGAGAAACACAGAATTTAAACTACACCTTAGATAAATTGGACATGGAAGACATCTACAGAACATTTCATCCAACAGCTAGATAATATACAATCTTCTCATCAGCACATGGAACATTCTCCAGGATAGACCACATGATAGGTCACAAATCAAGTCACAACAAATTTAAAAATATTGAAATCATTTCAAGTATCTTTTCAGACCAGAATGGATTAAAAATAGAAATCAATAACAAGCAAAACTCTGGAAACTACACAAATGCATGGAAATTAAACAACATGCTCCCAAACATCTTATTGGTACAATAAGAAATTAATCAGGAAATCAAAAAAATTCTTAAAACTCATGAAAATAAAGACATGTCATACCAAAACCTGTGGGATACAGCAAAAGCAGTACTGAGGAAGGTTTATAGCAATAAATGCTTACATCAAAAAAAACTAAAGATTTCAAGTAAATGATCTAACTCTACACCTAAAGGAACTAGAAAAACCAGAATAACTGCAAAGTTAGTAGACAGAAACAAATAATTAAGATTGGAGCAGAACTAAATAATATAGATACACCAAAACAATAAAAAAGATCAATGAAACAAAAAGTTGTTTTTTTAGAAGATAAACAAGATAGACAAACCATTAGCTAGTTTATCAGAAAATATTGATTGTAAATGGTATTATATTTTTAATTTCAATATTAATATGTTTATTGATCATATGTAGAAATACAATTGGTTTTTTAATTCTTGTTTTGTATCCTGTGACCTTAGTGAACTCATTTATTACTTCTTCTTTCTTTTCTTTTTGGAGATTCCTTAGGATTTAATGTAGAAAATCATGTCCTCTGCTAACAGAAATAGGTTTATTTCTTCCTTTCCAAACTATATATTTTCACTTTCTTTTATTTCCCCCTGCATTTCACTCACTGGAAATTCAAGCATGAAGTTGAATAAGAGAGGTGAGAGCAGGTATTGTTGACTTTTTTCCCCATCTTAGGAAGGAAGAATTCAGTCTCTTACTATTAAGTATGATAGCTGCAGCCTTTTTGTGTATTCTGTTTATGAAGTTGAGGAAGTTCTGTTGTAATCCCATCTTTTGAGAGATTTTATCATGAATGGGTGCTGAATTTTGTCAATGCTTTTTCTGTATTGATTGATGTTATCATATATTCTCATTAGCCTGATAATTTGGTGAATTAAGTTAATTGATTTCTGAACACTGAACTATCTTTGCATGCTTGGAATAAACCTCCATTGGTCTTTATATATATTGCTGAATTCTACAAGTATTTGCTAATATTTTATTAAGAATTTTTGCACCTACATTAATAAAGGTTATTTGTCTTTAGTTTTGTATATATGTATGTATGTATGTATTTATGGTGCTGTCCTGTCTGGTTGTCACATCGGAGTAATATTAGCTTCATAAAATAATTTGGGAAGTATTCTCACCCGTTTTCTAGAAAAGTTTGTGTAGATTTAGTGTTAATTCTTTTTTAAACATTTGGTTGAATTATCCAATAAAACCATCTGCTCATAGAGATTTTGAGGGGGAATATTTTAGTTACAAATTCAATTTTCTTAATTGTTATAGCTATTAAATTAACTATTTCATATTGGGTGAGTTGCAGTAGCTTACCTTTTTGAAGGAATTGGTCCATTTATTAAGTGGTCAAACTAACATGCACAGAGGTGGTGTTGGGGTGCTTCATTGTAGCCTTGCAAGGGGGAAAGTCCAGGCTCCCCCTCAGCCTTTGCTGGCAAGGATAAGGGTGGAGCCACAGGTTTTCCTGTGATTGTCTTAAGGAAGTAGAGCAGTTGTTGTTGAAAAGGTTGGGGTCTTGCTGTACTGTACCTTTCCTTTTTCTTTAGCCAGAGAGAGTTGGCTTTCATTGGGGCTTTTTTTGGAGCAGGGGTCTGTGCTTTTTGGCATTTCTGGGTTGCCTGGCCTCTTCAGCTCCAACTGTAGGCTACGTGAAGTAAAACAAAGCAAAACAAACCAGAGAAAAGCACCACATTA
>NW_007781922.1:0-2980 GCF_000696425.1 Galeopterus variegatus
TTTTAATTAAATCTTTTGGCTTAATTATTCTTTTCTTCATTTGCTCCTCTTTATCCATTCCATACCTTTCAGTATTATATATATTTTAACTTTGCCACCTTTAATTTATTCTTTATTACTGAAATGATTTGGTATTTTTTCTTTAGCCTCTGAATTGAGTTCTAAAAGCTATTATTTCAACTTACCTTCTTATTTTCTTTGCCTATTTCTGTTCTAAATTTTGACCTTGTATTGATGTGTATGGTTATATGTGTAACTGCTTATTTAATTATATTTATGTTACCTTATACAGTCATATTATAACACTCTTTGCTTTAGGACCAGGATGTTTATTATTTTTGTTTGATTGTCTTAAACCAATACTAGTGATCTCATGTAGGGATGTGGGGGTGTTGTTATATGTGTAACTGCTTATTTAATTATATTTATGTTACCTTATACAGTCATATTATAACACTCTTTGCTTTAGGACCAGGATGCTTATTATTTTTGTTTGATTGTCTTAAACCAATACTAGTGATCTCATGTAGGGATGTGGGGGTTAGAGAATTGGAGTTTGGCTGGCTTTCTTATTGTTTTTGGAGGATATCAAATGCTCCTTTTCTACTTTCTTTCTAGAATAAAGACATTATTTTTACGATTCCTTGATACTATCTTTTTTAATGAGATCTTTATTTTTTTAGTTTTCTTGTTTTTCCTTGTCACCAAACCTCCAATCAAACTCATTTTCCATCCTAAAAGACAAGAATGCATTAGTACTCTTGAAGTTCTGTGTTTACTCTTCCTCAATTTAATTCTACTAAGAATGAAACTGGCTACTAGAGGTGTAAAGGGGGAGGGAAGAGGTATTAGTGAGAATCTGGTTAATAGACACAAAGAATGATTATGTTTTGTAATGGTGAATATGCTAATTATCATTATTTGAACATCACATATTGTACACAAGAATTGATATTCAACTCTGTACCCCACAAATATATATTATCAATTATACCTCAATAAAAAAGAAGAAAAAAATAAATAAAAGTATCCCCAGAACTTAATATAATATTGAGTTATTAATGCATTTTATACCTTTATTCAATTACATATATGAATATATGTACATATGTGTGTGCATGAATCCTTAAGGATACTTAAAATGTTACCACTTTTTCAACTATTTTTCATCGAATATTATATATAAAATTCATTGCTGTCAATGCATATTACTATGACTCATTTTAACAATTTCATAACATTCTTTTGTTTCTATTCATTCTCTTTTTAAAGGACAGCTTTGCTGCCATGATCAATGTTACCATATGTATATAGCATGTACATATGCATATGTTTATCTAAGATAAATGACCAAATCATAAATTATGTCATGTTTTATCTTAAAAAAATGACAAATCATTTTCTAATGTAGTTGTAACACTCTACATGCTTATGTTATGTTAGACACCTCTACTTAATCTTTACCCATATATAGTATTGTCAGATTGATTTTGTCAATTGCTCTGTTTTAAATAGAATCCTTTATGGTTTTGTATTTTACTGAGACTATAGGTAAAATACTATATTACCTTAAGCTAGATTGTGATAATTAAATATCTATACTATAAACTCTAAAGCAATCACACACAAAAAGGGTTATGAGTACTGTGCAATAATTAGTTAATGCAACAGGATTGAGGTGTTCAAACCTTGTGCATTCCAAAGAAATTATCTTGACCAGCTTTTAGGAAATAACCAGTAAACCTTTGGAATACCCTGCCTAATAAAAGGCTCTGGGGCATTGGGCCATGTCAGAGAGTTTGTGCTAACAATGGGATTTATGGTATATGCCAGTTTTGTCTCCTTTGGGAGACAGTGTACCAGTTTGACCTCTGGGCTGTGTGGGAGCTGAAGACTGAATAGTTAAGGTCAGTTACACAGGTACTCTGTGCCTATGTGACTGACCTCTAGTAAAAGCTTGGACATCAAGGCTTAGATTAGATCCTTAACTGGCAATACTCCATACGTATTGTCACACACCATTTCTGGGGAGATTAAGTGCTATCTGTACAACTCTACTTGGAGCACACAACTGGACACTCACACCTGTTTTTTTCTGGATTCTGCCACATGCACATTTTGTCTTTGCTTATTTTAATCTGTATCCTTTCACTGTAATAACCTGTAATCATGAGTATGAGTATGAGTTCTGTAAGCCTTTCTAGCAAATCACTGAACCCGAGAACGATCTTTGGGTCCCCCAACAAAAGTGCTAAGCCAAAAAGGAGATAAAATGGAATTATAAAACTAGCTAATCCAAAAGAAAAGCATAAAAAAGGAAACAAATATAGAGCAAACAAATAGAAAACACATAGCAAGATGGTAGAATTAAATCTGGCCATTTAATAATCACATTACAGGTAAATTGTCTCAATACCCTAATTAAAAAGTAGAGACTGTCATATTGTGTAAAAGAGAAAGGCTCAACTATATCCTGTCAACAAGAAACAGACTTTAAATCTAAAGAGACAAATGGGATAAAAGCAAAATGAAGGAAAATGATATAACATGACTACACTAATCAACAAAAGATCTACAGTGGTTAAATTCATCTCAGACAAGAAATTTTTAGAATAATAACAACAGAGATAAATAATGTCATTTCATAATGATAAAGGAGTCAGTTCATCGAGAACACATAACATCCTAATGTTCATGAACTAAATACAGAATTTCAATATACAGAAAACAAAAAACTCACAGAGATTTCAATACCCTCTTGCAATAATTGAGAGAACACATAGACAATAAATCTGCAAGGATATAGAAGATGTGAGCAATACTATCAATCAAACTTACCTAATTGATTTTGATAGAACACCCCATCCAGCAACAGCAGAATACATATTTTTTCAAGTGCACACAAAACATATTATACTTCAAAAGCACTGCTATGCCAGTAAAATGGGAAGCCACAAACTGGGAGTAATTATTTGCAAAA
>NW_007781923.1:0-744 GCF_000696425.1 Galeopterus variegatus
CACAACCTAAGTAAATTGTAGAAAAATATGTTTAGGAGAGAGAAAATAACTTTTCCTTGTATCTGACTTAGGTTTGCTAGTGAGGGCCTATGTAACAAAAGATGCATTAACAAAAGTATAAAATTTATTTCACATGCGTTTTATGTGACGAAGGAGCCTTCATAAAAAATTGAAGACTTGAAGAAATGGCTAGACCTGAGTGTTTTTATGCCAGGTTTGATGAAGAGGTGGGGGTTGTGGAAAAATATGATGGGCAAAGAGTATGAGCCACTTGTGGTAAACTGGGGGAAACTTAGGAAGGCCTGTCCACTTGGTTTCTTCTCAGTGTCTCCCCATCTTGGAGATAAGGATATTCCTTTCTTCAGACACAGGAAGGGCATTTCTCACAGGAGGCTCCTATGAACTGCTTTAGGGGAGAAGAATAGGAGGAAGATCAGAAAAAGGAGGCCTTCCTTTGGATCCCCATACTGGCCAGCTGCCAAAAAAGAGAGACAGACAGACAGACAGAGAGACCTTCCTGTTTCAGAAATTTTCTCAAACTCTTTGAGCTTAAAATATTCAGTATGTCAAGGCGTTGTATTTTGGGGGGTAATGTCTGCTGAACCCCATCACATGCAAATCCAATATTATCAGGTATTATTATTTTTCAAAACAAATCCATATTTTTATATGAAAATCTTCCTATATTTAATTAGTATCACCTACAGTTTTTTTTAAATGCTGTGTGAGTTTTTGAAAAAACCT
>NW_007781923.1:2773-2980 GCF_000696425.1 Galeopterus variegatus
GCCCTGCTCTTCTCAGAGGGTTTACTTAGTTCCTTAGCTGGTAGAAAAATGACACCAGCACTTTTAAACCTCACATCCGAATACAGACACATCCTGAAGAACATTCTAGTTCCCCCAGCAAATGTCCTTTTATGTCTTATATTCCAATTTATGAGCCATCTCTCATGGTGGGAAGAAAATTATCAAGGGGGTGGCTTAGGCCAGTCT
>NW_007781924.1:0-396 GCF_000696425.1 Galeopterus variegatus
CAGCTTTTGAACCTGCTATTCTTTCTTGGGGAATGCACTTCTCTCCTTTGTCTACTGCCAAACTCTTTACAGTATTTGTGACTCAGTCCAGGGTCAACCACCCTCTGTAACTTCTTTTATTTGTGGAATACCCACAACTTCACTGTATCCACACCCCTTTCATACAACGCCAGTGTTGTGCTCATTACATTCAATGTCAGTGTCCACTTGCCTGGATCATCCACCAGGTTTTGAGCTGCTTAAGGGCAAAATCGCTGTCTTGTTCATCTCTGGAATCTTTATGCTCTATTACATACAGCCTTGTGTATTACAGTGACTCAAAAATATTGTGCTCAGATAAATGAATGATTATGAATCATTTTAGTTTTATTTTTCTTTTTGGTAGGCAAACAAATG
>NW_007781924.1:2251-2979 GCF_000696425.1 Galeopterus variegatus
ATTCCCCATTTCTTATGTTAGTAATTTACAGTAATGAGCCATGAGCTGACACCCAGGCTGGGTGAGACAGAGGCAACTTTCAATCTACAGCAAGTGGCAAAGAGTACTTGAGGGATACATTCTCTACATTCTGAAAGCATCTTAATGATCTTAAGTGGTTTGGATGATTAGAGGAAGTTCAAAGGCATTGAATCAATTGTACATCATTAAAAAATATAATACATAAGACTTGGGATCTGAGGAATGGTATCTGTTTTCCTGTTTCATATCCCGAGAGTGGCAAAGAGGTGGCAGGGTGGAAGAATGGTGAAGCGATGCTTTTGTTTCATTACGTACTAGTGGCTGGGTTCCACATGTGCCTGGGGAAGGATGAGTGAATGCAGGCTTGTTTGAGAATCACGCGACATCCCAATCTATTGTTTTTTCAAATGTCATGCATTTAGCAAAGCACAAAGCATCGTTAGCTGAACACTACTTCTTATTTAATTTTTGAATTGATATGTATATGTGTATGTGTGTGTGTGTGTACACATGAGTGGGCCCTTTAATATGGCTTCATTATTGAATGGAGTAGTGTTGGGAATCTCCTGCCGGCTATTTTTAGATCCATGTCTGCATTTTTCTCTAGTACCCACAGAAGGCATCTGAGTACCTGTGTAGTAGTAGAAATGTGGTGTTGACTTCAGACAGTACTGGCTTTGAATCCTGGCCTTGCCCCTGACTGGTTG
>NW_007781925.1:0-381 GCF_000696425.1 Galeopterus variegatus
AAGCCTATTTACAAAAGCCATCATACTTAGGAATCAATTTAACCAAGGAGGTGAAAGATCTGAAAAAAGAACAACTACAAATTGTTGCTGAAAGAAATTAAAGAGCACACAAAAAAATGGAAAGACATTCCATGTCTTGGATTGTAAGAACTAACATTGTGAAAATGTCCATACTACCCAAAGCAACCTACGGATTCAATGCAATACCCATCAAAATACAGTGACATTCTCCAAAGAATAGAAAAAATAATTCTAACATTCATATGGAACAACAAAAGACCCTGAAGAGCCAAAGCAATCCTGAGACAGATAATAAAACCGGAGGCATAATGCTACCTGACTTCAAATTATATTACAAAGCTATAGTAACCAAAGAAACAT
>NW_007781925.1:2533-2979 GCF_000696425.1 Galeopterus variegatus
CTTTTGTCCACTTCTGTGTCTCTTTGTTGGGCTAGAACACTGAGCAACACATGACAGACTCTCATGAGAATACAAGATTCATTAGCAAATCCATCCTAAATGATGAAGATAATTTTATTGATCCCCTTTGGAATTCTCACAGCACCGTATACAGATTCCTGCTTACTAAGCTATTATTCTCTATTAGTGCCTGTTAATATGTCTCTTTCAGGAGTGCTTGAGTTCTTTGAAAATAAAAATGTAGTTTAATTCACTTCTTCAGTTTCAATTATAGTTTCAGGTACTCAATTGTAAATTAATGAATGATACAATCCAAAATCCGTAGCTAGGCATCCACATTCTAGACCTGGCTATCACTGCATTTCTAGCCATACCTCTCATCACTGTCTATTTCTTACTTCACATACTAATCAATAGGAGCTATGTACAGGTCCAAATAATTTTAC
>NW_007781926.1:0-2979 GCF_000696425.1 Galeopterus variegatus
GCTCAGCCAGTGAGCGGCCGGTCTGTATGTGGGATCCGAACCCTCGGCGGGAGCGCCGCCGCGCTCCCAAGTGGCGCACTGTAGCAGTGCGCCACCGGGCCGGCCCTAGGGTTTTCAATTTTGAGCATGGGTTTGAATCCTCTATCTGCCACTTACTAGCTGTGTGACATATGCCAACCACTAAAACACTAGCTCCATAATGACAGGAGCTTTTTAATCAGATTTTTTAAATGATATATACTTATATATATATGTTTACCCAGAATGCATTAGCCTTAGTTTCTTCATTTTTAAAATTGGAATAATAATATCCCCTCATAGATTTTTATAAGTATTAAATGAAATAATGCATGCAAAGCACTTTGCACATTGTGTAGTGAGTAGTAAATGCTTAATAATGTTAGTAAAGGAAGAACCAGTGTAAGTATAATTCTTTTTAGCAGAATATTTAGAATAATTAGATAACTTTCTACTTATTTATAAATATTTAATAACAGAAGTGTATGTTCTCCCTCTTGTTTTCTGGGTGACCTTCATCAGCTACTTCCTTCTGCTGTACCTCTCAGGCTGCCTAACAATCATTATTTTGAGTATCTGATCCTAAATACAGGCTCCACATTTCAAACTAAGGACAATATTTCTAATAACAGCTAAAAATTTTATCTAGGTTTTTGATTCAGCTATTTCAGTATCTTTGTCTTAAGAACTCCTCCCCTTTCATTTTGAGCTCAGTTTAAGAAAGAATAAAATCACCATGGTGACAACTGCCCCCTCTTTGAAGCATATTCAAATTTATGTTGAGCTTTTCTTGAATGCTACTGTGTCTTGCCTTTAAATTGTCTCTTGGAGTCACTCCAAGGTCAGGGGAATTTCTTTATCACTTAAGGTTGCTTCCAGGGTTACAAAAGAGCAATTTGGAGTTCATTTTGGAGATCTGGAATAGATAAATTCGATAATAAATAATTCTATCAGATTTGAGTTGGCCAAATTATTTATTAGGGCCCATATGTTAAAGAAGTTATAAGTGATGTGGCTAACAGCCTCATACAATAAAATGTACATGTAATACTTTTTTTCCCTACAATATCTGTCAAGACATTTATTGTGTCACTTATTCGGGAAGTTTTGCATAATATCAGCTTGGGTTCTGCTACTGACACAATGGGTCAAACAAATTTGGGTCTTCCTGTTTTATAGTAAGCATAATGCTCCCTTGACTTAGACTGAGAAATAATTGCTATTTCACTGCTGTACTTTGCTTAATCAGGAGACAGGAGCAGAGAAGTAAAGTCAGGTAAGTCTGTTTGATTAACTTAAGCTATAGGGAGTACAAAAGGTATGACATAGAGTCCATGGAGTGCTGTGGGAATTAAATGAAATAATGCATATTTAGTCCTTAGCAGAGCTGGCTCAAAATATTATGTGATCTCCACATGCAAGCTATTATTAAGATCCAGAACTTATTATTATTGTTATTGTTGTTGTTTTTGTTATTGAATTTCAACATTTGGTCTAAAATATATCTGCATTTTGGGAAAATTCTCAATTTTTTTTGTATACATAAAGAACTCAAATGGCTCTCCAAAGCAATCACACAACACAAAGCCTATGGGTCTTTAGAGGCAAATTCCTGGATAGTGTACAAATATACCTTCAAAATATTTTTCAGAATAGGCAGAGGGATATTTTTTGACATAGCAGTCAGAACTTGTTCCTGTGCACAAAACCTGGGAACATGTGATGTGGTATCTCTTATTAGAAAATATCTATAACTTACTCCCATCTCATCAAAAAATAGTCACCACCATTTCTTATACCCGAATTAGGAAGCACTTCAAAAGCAGAATTATCCTATAAATGGTTGATTTCATACATATAACTCTAAATTAACAACAACTACGTGATTTATATAAAGAGGAAGCTTTAGAGAGCTAGGACTGACCTCTCAGGTCACTTTTCCAGAAGGATCTCCCTTGACAGCCTTAACCTTGAAAACACACACACACACATACACACACACGCACACACGCACAGACACATACACACGCATGGACACACACATAGTCTAGTACAGAACGATTTGTCTCATGAATCATCCTGCTCCGTGTCCTGTAAAAATACCAATGTCACTACAGGGGTACATTGCTCTTTGCTCTCTAATACCCCACTGACATGTTTTCCCATTCCACCACTGGAAATCCATGAGGACTTCTGATGATTAAAACTGATTTGTTCCTTCAAGGAAACTCGGTGGTTGGTAACATATTTCCTCTCCTGAAGCCCCTAATAGTCTTCCCAGGAGGGAGACCTACCTGCGTTTTGGGCCTCTTGAATTGATTTAATATCTCAATTTGTGCTACCAACGTTTCATCTGACAATGGCGGGTCTCCCAAACACTTCTACAGTGGTTCTGCTGACCTCATTTAAGGTCATACATCTATTAAATTTGGAATGAATTCACAATTTCCTCTCTATCTAATCCCAACAAAGATCCTAGATGTAATCACACAAACATAAAATGAATTCAGTGAAGGCCCCTCAGTGAACAGAATTTATTCATTCATTCAGAAAATATTTATTAAGCATCTATTATGTCCCAAGCAGTCGGCTAGGCACTGGGGATTCAGTACTAAGAAAGCCAGGCATGGTTGATGTCCTCCCAGAGCTTAGATTTATAAGAAAGCTTGCATAAAATTAGCTGGTCCAGCAAGATTTCTTACTTGAATTTAAATCACAAAGAGAAGTGGCCACTGATAGCCCTCACCTGAATGCTGTGGTTTAGAGGAGACATTCCCCAAGGAACGTCTGCAGACCAATGCTGCCTCACAGTCCCACATTTTCACCACTCTCTGGTGAAACAAGAAAAATGGCAGCTTTACCAACTTGATCTCCTGCTAATTCTCTATATAAACCTTCTGTTTTTGTCACAGTGGTTACTCCCTGGAGTTTGCTCCTATCATTTTTTTTTTTTTTTTTTTT
>NW_007781927.1:0-2979 GCF_000696425.1 Galeopterus variegatus
GCCAGTGAGCGGGAACCGGTCTGCATGTGGGATCCGAACCCTCGGGCGAGAGCGCCGCCGCGCTTCCCAAGCAGTGCACTATCCAGTGCGCCACCGGGCCGGCCCTAGGAGGCTTTTCCTAACAGCCTGGATCATCACCCTGGCAACCTGACAGCTCATGTGACAAGTCCTTCATTGTGACCCCAAAGCAACCTGCAACTTTGCGTGCTGATAAGGGATGGTCTTTCCGTGGGCGAAAATGAAAGCCACTGACAATAGGGGAACACGGAGTTTCAGTGCTGGATTCCTCATTCGCCTCCACTAACTTTTAACTAACGATGTTGGTGCAGTTCCTGGGCAAACCCAATTACTCCTTTTCAGTTTCTTTTTTGATGATGATGATAATGACTGGTGGCTAATGTTTAATGAGCATTTATTATGTACCATGAACTGTTCTAAGTACTTTCTATATATTATTTCATTCAATTCTCACAAAGGAAGAAGTAGCTATTATTATCCCCGTTTTACAGACGAGAGCACAAAAAGTAACACATTTGTCAGTCTCACAGGTGGTCAGAGGCAGAGGAGGGAGCTGGACCCAATTCTGTTTAATGCTAAATCCCACGCTCTTAACCAGCGGTCAGTAGACTACAGCTCATGGGCCAAATCAGGACCACCACCTGTTTTTGTAAATAAAGTTTTACTGGAACACAGCCATGCCCGTTCATTTCCATATTGTCTATGTTTGCTTTTCTGCTCCAACAGCAGAGCTGAGTAGACAGAGATCCTATGGCACACAAAGCCAAAAATATTTACTATCTGGCTCTCTGCAGAAAACGTTTACCAATCTGTGCCCGTAGCCCTCTGCTATGCTGCCCCTTTCATTTTACTCGGTTTCTGAAAGAACTAAGAAGAGGTGGTGACAGGAGAAAGAACTAATGCATACTGAGCCCCTACCATCTGCCAGGAACTGTGCTGGTTAATAGTTCACTGAGTTGACTGAGGAATAAGAAAAAGAAAAAATAGCTTTTTAACAGACTTTTTGAATACCTCTTTAAAACAGAACTTGAGGGCCGGCCCGGTGGCACACTGGAGAGTGTGCCGCTTGGGAGCGCGGCGGCGCTCCCGCCAAGGGTTCGGATCCCATGTGGAGACCGGTTCCCGCTCACTGGCTGAGCGTGGTGCGGTGGCGCTTCCGCCGAGGGTTCGGATCCCATGTGGAGAACGGTTCCCACTCACTGGCTGAGTGTGGTGCGGGCGCAACACCGAGGGTTGCGATCCCGTTGCCGGTCCCCGGTACGGGCATGACACCGAGGGTTGCGATCCCGTTACCAGTCAGTAAAAAAGACAAAAAGGAAAAAAAAAAAAAACAGAACTTGAAATGTGGTTCAAACTGTACATATATCTATATGTGCATTTGCATATATAGTAATATAATTATATTGACATATCTGGTAGATATACTAGACATTAATATATAATATACACAACAGATTATATTATAAATTTTACCCGTGTCTTCAACTGTAAAGTTTTCTTTTAAAACTTTGAAATATTTTCCCTGGTATAGCTTTTGAAGCAGAAATTTGGGGTTTATACTCTGAAGTCTGCTGTAGTTACAGAACTGTTTATATATTCCAAGTTTCTCTGTTGTATGTTTCACTATCTGTCTTAGACTGGTTCTTTGGTCTTAGATTACTTCTTCTCTGGGGCCACTGCTTTACTTTTACAAGTTGAAAGGTAAATTTGGTGCATGATTATAGCCTGGTGGGTTTTACTAGAGCATATCAGAACCTGTACAACAGCTCTCATTCTGAGTACATAGTGATGCTTCTGCTAAAGTCTCAGTAAGCACATTGTCCAGGCAGTGTCATTGTTTGCAAGTGTCAGGAACCCAACTTAAACTAGCCTAAGCAGAACAAAAACAAAAACAGCTCGTGTAACTGAAGAGGCCAGAAGTACCAGCTTCAGACCTGGCTGGATCCGGGTACTCAAATGATGGTCAGGAATCTGTCTCTCTCGTCCCTGTTAGCTTCACAGTCTCAGGCAGATTCTTGCCTCACCGGTAGCAAGGTGGCCACCAGCAACCCCAGCACCCTCTGAACTTAGCAGCTCCAGGAAGAGAGGAATCTTCTTCATCGACTTGGCTTGGATCATGTCGCCTGGGGCATAGAATGCTCTGACTGGCCAGGCCTCTGCCATACTCATCCCCTGCAATAGAGAGGCTCAGCCCTGGCAGAATTACACGGACTCAGAGTTGTGGAAGGGAGGAGTGTCTCTCCTACCAAAAATTAAACTGTTCATTCTGAAGATGGAGAAATGGATGCAGTGTAGGAGAAAAAAAATGTTCCTGACATAAGGAAGCATTCCTACTGCCTCAACTGGACCTCCCTAATGGGATTCAGGGATAAGGGTTTGGGGGAAGAAAATGACAAATAATCCACTTCCCCATTGAAAAAGTCCCAGGTGTTTCTCCAAAGAAGCAGAGTAGCTGGTTCTTCTCTGTGTGGTGAGAAGCTCACAGAGGTGGGGGCTAAGTCATTCATCTGGGGAAGGTGGCGTCTCCTGTCTTCATGGACCTTTACATACAGGTAGACCCTGTTCTTGAGCAGGATGTGACTTTGCCTATAACCAGGGTTGAGTACCCAGGGATTGAGTGAAAGACCAGGGAGCACGGTGCACTTCGGAATAACCCTCTCGTGGCTCCAGTTTTCTCATCTCCCAGCCTGAGTTCATAGGGTTTTCCTCTACACCGTGCATTTACAGCTCCTGGGGGGACCTGCTATGTGATGAGACATCCTGAGGCCGGGTTTTTCGTATCAAAGGAGATTTCTCACGGCCAGTGAAGGGGACGGCACAGGGCAGCAGGCAGCCTCAGGCACGACGTCCTCGGCAAAAACTCACACAAAAGGACTCCTGTAGTTTGCATTGTCATGAGATGTCTACAGACCACGGAGACCACATCAGGGGACTGGGCGCTGGGGGGGGGGGGGCACGGGC
>NW_007781928.1:0-425 GCF_000696425.1 Galeopterus variegatus
TTTCTTAACTGCCTCTGAAAGGATGAGCTGAAGTTCAGCACAACCCTTTGTAATGCTTTTCTCATCTTTGGTACAAAATAGAGTCAAGAATTTAATCCTGTGCTCTAAATTAATATTTTGCTGTAGCCATGTAGAATTCCCAGTGGTGACTCTTCTTGCCTGTTACATTTGTTAATTCCATCCCATCAGACTCGTGGCATTCTGCATTTTTTCGGTTTAATGGGCAATTCCTTGATTCCTTTTTGTTTTGCTTCCTACTATACCTGTTCATTCATTTTATTCTTTAAGATATTAGTTGGGCTGGCCCCGTGGCTCACTCGGGAGAGTGTGGCACACTGGTAGCGCCGAGGCCCCGGGTTCGGACCCTATATAGGGATGGCCGGTGTGCTCACTGGCTGAGCGTGGTGCAGACCACACCATGCCAA
>NW_007781928.1:2276-2979 GCF_000696425.1 Galeopterus variegatus
TTTTTTTTTTTTTCCTTTGTGGATCTCACTGGTGAGCTAGGCATTCTCCCATCACTGAGATGTGTGCACATGGTTATGGGTTTCCCCAGATATGACTGGGGTGGATTCCTCTGACACACAGGCACTTCCCCAGGGATGCTTGCTGGAGATTGTGAAAGAAAGATGGCTCCAGAAATGTACCCAGCAACACCTACCACCCACCCAAACCTTATGCAGTGAGCCAAGTGAGTAGACACTAGGAATCATGTTGGATTGGCAGACTCAAAGTATGGAAGATCCACTGGCCCAAAAGCTACTGTTCATAGCCTGGCTCTAGATACGCAAATTGTAGGAGCCTTCATAGGCTTTCTTGGCCCTTGTTGGGCAACTGCCAGTAAGTGTCACCTTTTTAAGTTCAATTATAGATGAGTCCATGAGATACCATTTTTAAAAACTGCAGAGCACAGGGTTTGCCACCACCATGCCTTAATTTAGGCCCATGCTCGTGGTGCAGGTGTTACCCTGTTTCTCCCTCTTAATCAATCTATAAGAGAGGAAAACTTGCTGACCTTGTATTTGGTTTCATTTGAGTTTAAATTCACTTTACCGGCATGGAAATTATCATGACCTTCCAATTCACAGAGCTGTAGAAACCATAGCTGTGGATTTTAGCTTTCTCCACATGTTTATTCTCAACAGTGACGGGCAAGGCCCCTTCAGTGTT
>NW_007781929.1:0-608 GCF_000696425.1 Galeopterus variegatus
TACCAACATTAGAACTCACCTGCTGTGGTCAGCAGACACATTTGTAGTTCTTTATTCCTAAAGCCACTCAGGAATTCTTTATTTAGCAATAACTTTACCATTCACACTGTTGATTATGAAATATATACAAACACTCATTAGACAGGAAAATAATTTCAATTTAAAACTACAATCTTCAGTACCTTTTCTGAATAGTTTATATTCTGTGTTTTTAAAAATAAAAACAATGTGTTTGGTTGAGCAAAATGTTTGATTGACTAAAAGCACTGTCCAACAGAGCTTTCTGTGACAATGAAAATGTTCTATTCTGCACTGTCCAATGTAATAGCCACTAGCCGCAGGTGGCTCTGGAGCACTTGACATGTAGTTAATGAGATTAAGGAACTGAATTTTAAATTTTAATTAATTTAAATTGAATTAGCCACATGTGGTTAGTGGCTGACATATTAGCACAGAATTCTATAAAGTCAGTTCATTACATAAATAAGTAAAATAGAAAAACATGTCAGATGATAATAAATATCATGCAGAAAAATAAAGCCAGGAAGGGGACCATGAGTTGTCTTCATGAAACGTTTTTTAGTCTTTCAGTGTCCTGATTTACTGAA
>NW_007781929.1:1454-2979 GCF_000696425.1 Galeopterus variegatus
TGTGGCAACTTTTTTATTATGTCTTCAAACTGAGTGGAGAGGCACATTGCCACGTTTGCATTCCACTGTTGGGAAGTTGGTATACATATTGTCCAACTCAAGTAAGATATGTAACTCATACCTTTACCATCACAAGATTGCCAAGCACTTGATATATTTCTGGATCTATGCCTGTTAAAAAGTGAAGGAATATTTCATTTGGATGACATTAAGGCTCAATACTGTGTAAAAATAGTCAAAAGCAAATTCAGACTGAGTGAACTCATTATACTTGAAATAACATAGATAATTCTAATATTTTAGAGACAGTGACTATATAATTTTTCAAGTACTAATGTTAAAAATAATCTAGTTTTGATTGGGAACTATACTGAAACTCAGACTGGACCAGTTGGGAAAATGAGATTGTCACAGTGATCGTAATATTAATAAATGCCTTAAACTTTATTGAATTTCCATATTTCTGTGCTAAGAGGCTCAAAGCACTTCACATATTTTATCTCATTTGTCCTCACAACATTCCTGTAAGGTAGGTAGGGGGCAATTGTAATTAATGATTAGATGTGTCAGTTCTCCATTGTTATGAAAAAGCATTAAGCCAAAATCTATTTCAGTTCTTGGTTCAGCCTGCCAACCAAGACAATTAAGCAGTCATTGCACTTATCAAAGTACCAATTACTTGATTTTTTTGTTATATTGTAATTTCCTCCCCATTTTCTCTGAGACTAATGCTGTGTGTTCCATAATTTTAATGTTGAACTCTAGTAGCATTTCTTAGGAACCATGTTTTAGAAGTCTTCCTTTTGTGAAATTTCCTTAATGACTCTCCTGTGGCCACCAGTTCAAGTTCATCTGTAAGGGCATTAGGGTACAAAAAATAACTTCTTATTTCTTCCAAGTCAACACCATACATTTGAGAGTAAAAAATTAATTCCAAACTTTTCTTTATTTATCTCATTTTTTTTTCTTTTTGCAGGCTTAGTTCTCCCAAATGGTATTACATAGTACAACTATATGAGTATCTATAGTATAAGTGTAAATAGTACTATATAGTACTACTGCTTTGCAGACAAGTAACTACTCCCTCCCTATTATTGTATAAAATTTTATCATTCATATTTAGCATCCAATATTCATGTAAAAATTTTTTAAAATCTTATATATGGTGGTTATCCTAGAAAATATTTAACTTTTAAAGTGTTCCTGCAAAAAATTAATCACACCACACATCTTTTCATTTTTATTATTTCTTTTCAATTTCATATGTATTATTTATAATCTCTATCAGTAATTAGGGAAAAATATATCTCCTTCAATTTGTGTGGCAGAGACTGCTCGCTGTTCATCACAACCCAGGCTCCCCTCTTCTTCGTATACACACAACTAGACCAACTTTCCCAGTGTCCCTTGTAGGTAGATGTGGCGTGTGACTATTTTTACCAGTGGGATATACATGCTGGTGATAATTATTAGCTTCAGGCCACGTGCTTCTCCATGCTGTTTTCCTTTTGACTGGCCAAAATGG
>NW_007781930.1:0-2979 GCF_000696425.1 Galeopterus variegatus
AACTATTTCCTCCCCCTCCTCTTTGTTATTATTTTCATACAAATTACATCTTTATACTTTACAAGCCTATGAACAGTTTTATAATTATTGCTTTATGCAGTTGTCTTTTAAATCAGATAGAAGAAAACTGTTACAAAAAAGAAAAAAACTGCATCGATATTGTCTTTTATGCTTACCTATGTAGTCACGTTTAGTAGTGCTTTCTATTTATTTGTGTGGATTTGAGTTATTGTCTAGTGTCCTTTCATTTAAGCCACAAGAACTCTCTTTAGTATTTCCTGTACGGAGGGTCTGCTAGCAACAAAATCTCTCGGTTTTTGCTTATGTGGGAATACTTAATCTCTTCTTCATCTTTGAAGGATAATTCGGCTGGATATAGAATTCTTAGTTGAATGTCTTTTTTTTTTTTTCTTGTTTGTGACCGGTAAGGAGGTTGCAACCCTTGGCTTGGTGTTGCCCGCACCGCGCTCAGCCAGTGAGCGCACCGGTCATCCCTATATAGGATCCGAACCTGCGGCGGGAGCGCCGCTGTGCTCCCAGTTCCACACTCTCCCGAGTGAGCCACGGGGTTGGCCCTGAATATCTTTTTCTTTTAGCATTTTGAACATTAGGTCCCACTACCTTATGGCCTTCATGTCTGTGCAATGAGAAAGCATTGCAGTCAGTGTTTCTCATATTTTTGTATTTGCATACAACCTTCCTGATTTAAAAAAAACATATCTACGTATCACTTCTTCAACTCACCTAATTTTTTTTTTTCCTTTTTGTCTTTTTTCGTGACCGGCAATGGATCGCAACCCTCAGTGTCGCACCCGTACCGGACCGCAACCGGCAATGGGATCACAACCCTCGGTGTTGCGCCCGCACCTCACTCAGCCAGTGAGTGGCCGGTCTGTATGTGGGATCCGAACCCTTGGCGGGAGGGCCACCGCGCTCCCAAGCAGCGCACTGTAGCAGTGCGCCACCGGGCCGGCCCCTCACCTAATTTTTTAAAAAAGGTTTCTCCTTTTAAACTTAAATACCACTGTACGATTTGTGAAATCATGAGTTTAATATGTAACATTTTTTCTAACACATTAAAATAAATCTCAGACTACTAAAATACAAAATGCTCCTCCATATACTCACTTTGGGAAACACTGGATTTGATGTCTAAGGTCCACTTCTGTGAATGAGTTTTCCCCTGTCCCTTCTACTCAAGTTGGAAGATTACCTCTTAATATATGTCTGTGAGAACAAGGTAATCTGGAGTTTAGATTTGACTGGTTTAACCATGTTGGCAGCAGCCACTGAGTAACTGACCCAAGGTGGTGGTGAACCATGGGGAGAGATACCCCAGAGCTGACATCTGGTACAGAAATTTCCATACCTTTCCAGAGTATATGAAATACATTAATAATTCCATAGACTCCTAGAGCTGAACTGGTTCTGAAAGAAAACAACACAATAGATTTTAACAATAATAATAAACTCCACTTAGTTTTATTTCAGTACTTACTCTATACCAGGGCACTGTGCTAAGCATACTATAAACATTAACTCTTTACATCCACTCTGCCTGGTAGGTATTATTATCTCCATTTCATAGATGAGGAAACCAAGGCTCAGAGCAAATGACTTATCAATCTCTTCATTACATCCTGATGAGTTACCAAGGCCCTTTACCTAATTACTGAAGGCAACCCTGCCAAGTGGGATGGCTTGCAGAGAAAGCTCACTGTATAAGCAGAAATCCACCTCCTTCTGGTGTTTTACCAGAGACACTAGCTTTGCTCCCTGGGGCCACAAAACACCGAATAGGTAAGATGACCCACAGTTTAACTCACCCAATTTATAGATGAGAAAACAGAGTGCAATTTGGGGTTTCATTAATGAAATCAGCCTTCAGAAGATGGGATAACCATTTCTCTTTCCTGTCTAGACTAGCGTGTCCTCAGTGGTACTGGAGGATGCTTGCTCTAAGAGCCTGGGGTTGGGGAGGTGAGGGGAGGGCAGTCCATGGCTCTGTTGTGTTTTGCTGTAACTGCCTCAATAATCTGCAGTTTCTGAAGTTGTTCCAAGTTGCTGTCTCCCATTGGCCACACATTAAGAAGGATACAGGCACTTTTAAGATGGATATCAGTGAACTAGTCAGTTTCAGATGGATATCGGTAACCTAGTCAGGATCCAGAGGAGGGTAGCCTGCTGGTGAGGGGCTAACGTCCAACTGAACAGCTGAAGAGAAAGGGTAATTCTGCCTGGGGGAGAGAAGAGGAGGGGACGGCACCTCCAAACATCTGACCAACTGCAGTGTGAATGAGGGCAATGGCTTGTTCTGCCCTGTTTCAGTGGCCAGAGATGAAAATCACCAGGACGTAGGAGGTCCAGGCCCCCAACTGGCTTTGTGAACTTTAGTAAACTAAAGTTGCTAAGAGGTTCGTTCCTCCATGATAGATGGGAGTATGACCTGGGAGACTCATGGAGTTTCCTTACAATGCTAAGATGCTGTGATCTCATCTGAGTCTTGCCCCAAGTTATGCAACTTGTGGTAGAGTGGGGACTAGAATGCCCCTCCTGACCCCAAGCCCAGCATTCTCTCCACACCATATACCATAAATTTAAAAAAATCATACATAACACTGTAAGCTTCTCACACGTTCAAAGCAGTGAAAAGAGAGGTGGGAAAGTGGGACACAGCAGAAAAGCTTTATTTGCATGTTCCTAGTTATTAGAACATGCCAGAAAGCAAGAAGGGATGTCTTGTCTGAAGATTGCAACTCTGGGAAATTTGCTTCACTCACTTTTCACCAAAGGAGCAACCTGATGCTTGCTGAGTTCTATGTAGCTCAGAATAAGCCTCATTTAAAGAGGCCCATGAGGACTATGAACTGTCACTTAGTTACCTAAAGAAGGATCTGTAAGTTAGGGTCCATTCCAAACCATGTCTGTATATGCTTTGATGGGGGCTCTGATTGAGATGTAGGAATATGCATTAGGTTG
>NW_007781931.1:0-861 GCF_000696425.1 Galeopterus variegatus
CTTTTGGTTTTGTTGATTTTCTCTATTGTTTTTAAATTCCCTATTTCATATATTTCTGTGGTAATCTTTACTATTTCCTTGGTTTTAGTTTTGGTTTAGTTTGTTCTTTTTTTTTCTATTTTCTTAAGGAAGAAATTAACATTTTTATCTTAAAGTGCTCTCTAATTTCCTGTTATTTTTCTTTTTACCCATTGTTTATTCAGTAGAGTGTTGTTTAATTTCCGCACATCAGTGAATTTTCTAAATTTCCTTCTGTTACTGTGGTAAGAAAACATATTTTCTATGATTTTTGTCTTATTAAATGTATTAAGACTAGTTTTGTGGCCAAAAGTAAAGTAAAATAAATAAGTAAATAAATAAACAATAAAAATACCATTGCCCAAGGAGGGAGAAATAGAAATACATTTACAATATTTCAGAGAGGAGTTACCTTTACTGTTCTCTGATATGTGAAGGTTTCTTTATTTCTATCACATCAGATAGACTTACAACTATTGCTGCTATAAAGATACATCAGCATTTTTAAAAAAATAATACTAATAACATTTTCACCTCAAATGAAGAGAAATATTGGCACTATATACCAAAAGCTTTTTCCTTTTCTGCTGGCCCCAACTCAAATGCTTCAGGTATAAGCAAGGGCACAGTCACAGCAAATTATTTCTAAATAAGAACACAGATTCTCTCAGGAGAATGTGCAATAATTTACCAGTGTGTTAGCAGAGATTAGGAGGTAGGGGAATAATACAAGGCTGAGTATACTCGGTAAAAAAGAAAATATAGACGCACATAAATTCAACAATCCCTACTCTCCAAAAATTCAAACTTCCTTCACGGCATCCTCCAATCCCACACTCTTAA
>NW_007781931.1:2346-2979 GCF_000696425.1 Galeopterus variegatus
GGAGGGGGCACAATCATGGTCATAGGCGGTTCCTCCTGCAAAGCTGCAGAGACAGGAAACAATCTGTCATTGCTAAAGAACAAAAAGAAGATACATAGGACCTGAATGCAGGGGGAAAGGAGAAATGACTTTTCTCTCAAACGCCTTTATGTGTCCTGCACTCAGTTTTCTAGTGAGTTTTTAGCATTTTTCTTATTAACTTGTAGAAGTTCTTTATATACGACAGTCATTAGTTCCGTGTCATATGTTGCAAATATTTTCCCCAATCTGTCCTTTTTCTTTGAGCAAATGTTTACAGTATCTTTTACCAAACCAAAGTATTTATCTGGTCTACTGTGTCAACCTTTCCTTTTAACATATAAGTTTATGTAATGCTTAACAAGGCCTCTCTAATATTATAAACATATTCTCTTGGTTAATTTTAGAGTTTCACATTTTTCCATATTAAACTCTTTGCTCCATCTGGAATTTATTTTGTGTAAAAAGTGAGATATGAGTCCAGTTTCATATTACCCTGCTCATTTCTAAACCACTCACAAATTAATTTATTTTCCCAGCTGAACTGAAGTACAAGGCCGTGTCCTTTAAGTGTTCTACACATAATCTGCTACTGTCAGATTATACTGGATGAGA
>NW_007781932.1:0-410 GCF_000696425.1 Galeopterus variegatus
CTATGGTACTTTCATAAATATTGTGAAATTATCAGAACCTGACCTGAGCCGTGTCATTTTTCATCTTCTACTTTCTTTCCAACACACTAATTTGTCCCTGCCACCCCTACCACATGCACACACACCCACACTGAAGACATAGAGCGATGTTCCCGTTACTCAGACACCCTTATAATCTACCCTGAAAGACAGCCTGCTGATAAGAAGGGTTTATTGGTTTTAACTTTTGTTCTTGTTTTTAGTTTCAAACTTGCATTAGTTTGATATTTTACTTTTTAATTTTGTTTAACTTTAAGCTGCTCAGGAACGTCTTGCTGGGTAGCACGTTACAGATGATAACAATTAGTCATTTTAATCGTCAAACAATGTTATGAAACAACTGTTGATAAAAACTCCAAATCACCTAGAAG
>NW_007781932.1:2491-2979 GCF_000696425.1 Galeopterus variegatus
CTGTCACAGGCCAGCTGTCATTTTGGGGAGAAAGTTCAACATTCAGCTGGGTATACAAGGCAATTCCTAGTCCCATGTCTGCCCCTCCCCAACAGGTAATCGCAGTTCCCCAAAGATCCTGCAGTGTCCTCCTTCCAGGCTGCTGTTTTCTCTGTTCTGGAGGTCCTTCCACCATCACCACCCTCCCAACTCACACTTCAAAGCAAGACCCAGACAGGCCTCCTCTAGGCTGAGTCCTGTGCTTCCATTTTCCTGATGCCATACAGTGCACACTTCCTTATGCCATACAGTGCACACATGGTCTCTCTCTCTCTCTCACCAACACATGCACAGGTACACACACACACACACACACACACACACACACACACACACCCATCATCATCATCATCTTAGAATTGTCCCATTCACTGTCTATTTTCAATACTTCACTATAACCCTACTTGGCAAGGACTATATTTTTTATCTCTTGACAGCACAATGCTTGG
>NW_007781933.1:0-353 GCF_000696425.1 Galeopterus variegatus
CCGCATTGGTTCTCTCTTGATTCAGATAAGGATAAATGACAGCCGTTCCTTCACGGTTCCTCTCGGTCTTGTTGGCTTTCCCTACCACACCTCACCTGCCAAAGCATAGGGAAGCTCTATGGTGGCAAACTAAGCGAATTTTAAATGCCCAGTTGCCATGCTTGCTCTGGGGCTGAGTGGCAGCAGAGCACAGCTGTGCAGATTGCTGGGTGTGCCTTTGAGGAAAGGTGGGGGCCACCTCAGTCAATGATCACAGCTGATCACAGCCCACAGACAAGTAACAGATTCTTTTTGATAAGGTACGATGGCTTTTTAATTGACTCTTACATTTCTAACTGCTTTTCGATCCATCC
>NW_007781933.1:2307-2979 GCF_000696425.1 Galeopterus variegatus
AGTTTTGCTAGTTTATGTAAATTTAAGTTCAGAAAGACTATGTACCATTTCTAAGGTCCTGTATGGTTTTCTCACTGTACTTGCTGACTTTGTTATCTATTCCCCTCTTAATTTTTGAAACATAACAATTTGGTTTCTGTATTTTTCTCTCTTCTAAGATCCCAGGACATTATTACTGGATCGCCAATATCATAGTAGACTTCTACTAAACTCTAAAATTACTGTACAAAACGTCTGAGCCCAGCAACCTGTGTTCCCCATGCAATCCTAGAAAAAGACATATTTACACACAGTGTCTATTCACATGGCCTATTTCTAACTCCTTTTTGTTTTCATGCACTAGAGCTAAACAGTTAATTTCATAGTTAATATTTTACGGTTTTTCTGGCTTCAGAACCTTACTTCAGAACCCTTGTAGTTACAGCGTTCACCTCTATGTAGTCATGAAAAACCATAGACGAAGGCTTTATTATTTTATTTTTCATCAACTTTTTTTTCTTATTAATAAAATATGAAAGTTAAAAGCTATGGCATTTCAAAATGAAGAGCTATGGGGAAATTCAAGACACCACAAAATGATCAAAAAGAAAAATCAATGTCCAGTGTACTATTTTGAAAAAAAATAGAGATGACTTTGAAAATCACTTGATTGTTGCATTGATGGGTTTCGGA
>NW_007781934.1:0-2979 GCF_000696425.1 Galeopterus variegatus
CCTTTTATATCTACACATTCATACCTCTCCGAAGACCAGCTTTCCCCCTACTGGGGCCCTCAGCCTTCCCTGACCCAGTGACTGGTCGAGAGAGCTACTGGCCTCTCCATCAGGGAGCCCCTGGGAGAGGGTCTCTGGTAGGGCCATGATAAATTTAAGGTGGTAGGGGCCTGGTTCTGCTCAGGGTTTCCCTTCTTCCTCCTCTCCCTCCTCTGAGACTGTGGATATGGTTATAAGAAGGTCGTACCTGGGAACCCTGACTACTGTTTATTCAAGTTCGAAAAGTAAAGGTCTTAGTCCTTCTGGCCTTCCTTGTGGCTTCTTTGACCAGATGTGCCCAGCCTCAATAGTGAACCAACAGATCCTCATTTTCTCAGGAGCTTGACCCTGACTCAGGGCTTCACCTGGGGCTAGAAGCTGACTTTTGGTAGAAATGGGAAGAGGCAATGGAGAACTTATTCCTTCTTTGGATTTGGGGGAAAGCCAAGCCCTGGTGGGGAGGTGGTAAGGGGGATGATTCACCTCTCTTATTTCCTAAGCAGGTTCTGAATGGAGCCTGCAGGAGGAAGAAGGCTGTTCTCACCAGTGACTTTCGTATAACTTCGTATAATGTATGCTATACGAAGTTATGCACTTTTGGTAGAAATGGGAAGAGGCAATGGAGAACTTATTCCTTCTTTGGATTTTGGGGAAAGCCAAGCCCTGGTGGGGAGGTGGTAAGGGGGATGATTCACCTCTCTTATTTCCTAAGCAGGTTCTGAATGGAGCCTGCAGGAGGAAGAAGGCTGTTCTCACCAATGACTTGTAATTTCATGATCTTAAAAAAAATTCCTAAATTGTTCTGCAGATCAGACATTCTCTCCCAATCCAGTCCAGCCTTGGTTTTATTTTAAATTAAATATTAAAATTATATATCTATACTGAAAAAAAAAATTCAGAGGTTGACGTTATTTCTAGGCTTTATTTTTTTTCTTTCCCTTTCCTCACTGGCAGTGAAGGGAACTAACGTTTATGAGGCTCCTATCACCTGTCAGGCTCTTTATAAAAAAGGGCATAACCTAAGGCATAAAATGCCCATTTTTGACCAAGGAAACTGAGCATCAGAAAGGTTTATTTGCCTAAGAAGCCATGTAAGCTGAACAAAGAAATAATTGAGCCTGAAAGTGTAGTTTCCATCTCTTAGGTGGCAGAGGCTTAACCAAGTTTATAGACGAAGTTAAAGTTGTAACAAAGAAGCAATAATTGAACAATAAAGAGGTCCTGGAGAAGATGTGATGGGAGATGGGTAGCAATGGAAGACTGACCTCGAATAGGAGGATAAGTGCAAATCAGTGCAGATGAGAGAAGGACACAGGGAATTCATGGGATTCGGAAAGCGGCATCAGCACAGTATCTTTGTTTTGACTTGATCTGAAGAAAAGTCCACATTGTCTGATTTTTAGGTTTAAAAAATACATAACAACACAAAGAAGATAAAAAGGAATTATGATTTTCTTACTATCAATAAGCAACTATTCCTGTTTAAAATATCTGTTTTGTTTTCCAAGTTTTCATTACACAAAGTCATGTATGAATATATTGTACTTTTCTCTTTTTTTAAATACTCATGAGATACACAACTGATTGTCCCCCATTCTGCCCATGATGTGGGGGCCAGATTCTTATTGGGGACATACCCATTACCAGAAATTGCTTTTGTACCTTTTAAATTAGGCTGTAAGAATAAAAGACTTCTTTGCTCTTCTAATTCTCTTGACAATAAAAAAAAAAAAAAAAAACTACCATTAGGAATTTGGTAGTATACTTGCATTCCTTTTTGAAAAATAGCACCTGCCTTCACATAGTATTTTTCCAATTCTTTTTGGAACATAGCACCAGCCTTCACATACACAAATATACACGTTACACATGAGGGAGAAAATAATATTGGCATTTAATGGATTTTTTTCTATTAGTGTTATCAAACAAGAGACTTCATTCTTCAACTTACTTTTTCACTCAACATTATGTTTTTCAGATCCGTCTCTATTGACAGAGATCCACTTCATTTTTTTAACTGCTGTACGATAATCCATCATAGCTGCCATATTTTATTGAAGCATCGTTTCTATGTTTTCTTACAAACAATTTTATGGTGAATATCCTTGTACACGTTTCCATGTGTACGTTCATGACAGCTTCTCTAAACAGATACCTATGAGTGAATCAAATGGCTTTATATTTTTAAAAAATAAATACCATCAAATAGCTTTCCATGGTGACTATGCCACCAGCCGTGTCAACAGAGCCTGCCACTTCTCATCTTTGGCAACACTTGATATTGTCAAGTGTTTTAGTTTTTGCCAAGCTATGTAAAAATGAAATCTCATTGTTTCTATAACTCAGATTTGCCTGAAGTTGGGCATCTTTTTTTTTTTTAAGAAAGGGAGAGAAAATGACATTTATTGCTTATAGTTTAGGGGCTGGGGGGGGTAGAAAATAATTTTATTAATATTATTTTTTACATTCTAGGATATTGGTGCAAAGCAATTGGGAGGGAGGGAGAAAGGGGCAAGGGGAAGGAAATGTGATGGAGGAAGGAGGAAGGAAGAGGGATGGGATTGAGGCCTGTGGCACCCCCCTCATTCCCACAGGCGAGACCGGAGGGCGTCCCACAATGGCTTGGTCATTGCCGAGCTGGATATAGATGTCAGGAGGGTGCAGCAAAAGCCCTTGCCCCCGACCATCCCAGCTCAGGAACCTGAGGACCTTCTTGCTGTGGCTTGGTGGTCATCGCTGGGCTGGCTGCACATGTCAGGGAGGCATGGCCAAGGCCCAAGGCCCCCCAGTGCCCTGGTTCAGGAGAGCCCCAGCACTTCCTAAGGCTGCTCAGTGGTCATCGCTGGACTGACTGCAGCTGTTGGGGGTGTGGCCAAGGTCCTCATCCCCCACCCTCTGTATTCCCATACCTCTCATCATATACCAAAATCAACTCAAAAT
>NW_007781935.1:0-2979 GCF_000696425.1 Galeopterus variegatus
CCAGCCGGAACACGATCATCCGCTCATAGGTGGGCACGATCTGTTCACAGTAGCAAGGGAAAGGATTGCAAGTGGTCAGCTTAGGCTGGCCAGTGACATTTTGCCCAGGTCCCTACCTCCCCGCTCTCCCCTTCACCTTGATCACAATCAGGTATCCTTAGCTCTGTTTTTAGATGAGGAAACCAAGGCTCAGAGAGGCTAAGTGATTTCCTAAAAATCAAACAGCCCATAAATAAAACAGGCAAGATTTGAATGCAGTTCTGAATGGCTCCAAAGGCCATGTGTCTCGACCACCACACTGTGTTGACTTGATCCTCAGAGAAACTTTTCATCTTTGTGGTCTGAAGCTAGACATGACTAGAACCAGGACACTGTCTGTCCTGGATTAATTAGGAGAAAAGGCTGGGCTGCTCTAACAACACCCCAGAGCAAAGGGCTTTGCCAGTTTCAGGTCCCTGGAGCACTTAAAGAAATAGTTATGTCCAAATTGAGAAATGAAGGCCTGGGAAGGCAAAGTGACTTGCCCAAGGTCACACAGCATTTGTTTCAGTGGCAATTTTAGAACTAGGATTTGGATCACCTAAGGACCACCCTTCCAGACTGCACCAAACCAAGAGGCTTTCTAGAGAAGTTAACTGTTGTCTAGGGCTGCACAAAGGGCAAGGTCTGCCTGGGCTTCCACCTTCACCGCAGCTTTCAGGTGTGACGCTCAACTACAGCTTTATTATTCATCCTTTTCCCACTCGTACCACCCCTGTGAAAAAAAGAGGCCTGATTTCCTATTATGCATTACCTGCTGGGCCGAATTGGGTGTTTTCATTTCTAAATCAGCCTAACCCAAAGGGAGGCTGATTTGGCAAAGATATCTGTGTGTACCTTAAAGTCAGTGTCCAGATCCGAGGACCTGGGAATTCGGAAAGTCTTGTTTCTACCCCTTACTTACTCCCAGTGTGACTTTGGACATGTCTGAGCCTCAGCTTCTTCTTCTGAAAGATGGGAATGAACAATCCTTGCCTTGTCCATCTCAGAGGTATAATAATATCATATTTAGGATAAGGGGGCAGAGAATGGGGATTTCATTCGCCAATGCCAAAGCTTTCAGTGTGGCCCAACTATCCTGGGGGCTGACCCAGCCAGCCTTACCTTCAGGGCAAACCAGCCAGAAACAGGGAAGGTGATCAGCAGCAGCAAGAACCCCAGGAAACTGATGAGGCCATGGCAGAGGCAGGAGGGCCAGCTCTGGGGCGCATCTGGGGGCAAGAGAGCAGAAGCAGTCAAGTAAAGCCAATAGGGCCTTGGAAGCACAACTGCAAGTAGAATGAACTCAGTCAAGTGTACCTTTTGCCCACCTTCCCCTTCAGAGGCTCCTTCCTTCTCAGGGCTCACAATTTGGCTCCCTGCCTAACACCCCCTTATCTTTTGGCAGGAGCTAGTTAGGGACTGTTTTCTTTTCCCATACATCAAAATTAATCTGTCACAAGTCCAACGGCCCCCACAAAGCCTTATTCTCTGTTAGGCAATTGCCATTGAATCTGACAACCCAAGCCATGTGATGCTCTCCTTATAGGACTGAGCAGGGATCAATCCCCTTGTCTAATTTATATTGCCTACACATAGCTGGCAGAGCCAGGAGTACCTGGGCATCTGTAAATATGTGCTGGGTTCAACTGAATGCTGCTGGGATAACACAATCCTCCTCTACCATCAGCCCCAGAAGTGTACTTTCAAGGAGTCCTTATGGAGATAATATTGTAGCCTAAAAGGATAAAGCATTAGTGGCTAATCAATAGAAGCCATAGATGTTTGCAAAGATGTTCTTTTCTTTCCTCATCCCATTTTAATGCCCTAAGGACCGTCAAAGACATATTTCAATTCAAGCAACTTGGTGGGGGGTGAGGAGAGAATAGGATGATGAGGCTTATCTGAGCCAAAGGTCCTGGCTCTAGGAGGACAGGATGGGAGTAGAGCTGAGACAGGCCCAGAATCTGGGAAGAGATTATTATCTGTTTTTCTTCTACTCCTACCTTTGGACAGGAAGTAGCCAGGAGCCTTCACTCTGTCCTTCTAAGAAGTTCATGCCCTCTGGGCTTTATAAGCCCCAGGGCAGGGAGGCTCTACTTCCTGTCTGGCTCTGATCCAGCGGCCTCTGCAGGAAAGGAACTCTCAGATAGCTGTCAGTACAAAAGGGCCAGGGAGAAACCAAATCCTCCAAGGTTTGGTGCTCTGGCTGAGGAGTGTGGGATCTGGCCTGTGGGCCATAGAAGGCTTTGGAGCAAGGCAGGGCCAGTGCAGCCACAATGGCAGCTCAGGACCTGCCTTTTAAGCCTGTACATCTTCACCAGCAAACATGGAGATACCCAGTCCCCGGGATCCTCGAGGTGTTCCCAGGATGAATATTCTCCCATTTCTCTGCAGCAAGTGTCTTTATGGTGCTGGTGACCTCCTCTTCCTAGACCTCAGTTCTTTACGTGCAAAATTGGAACTTGAAACCTCTGCCCAGGCCTAAAGGGCTACTAAGAGCAGAGGAGAAAGTGGTGGGGCGAGGTTTTGGAAGATGGGAGCTACGCTGGCTCTGGGCCCTCAGACCCGTGACCCTCGGCAGGGCGGATGAGAGGAAGCACGCCAACTCCCCGTCCAGCCCCTTCTCCACATCTATCTCCTTCTCGGTCCCTCCTCCTAGAGTGCGAGGGCGCCAGGCCGGCCGACTCCTTAGAGGCAGAGAGTTCGGGCCTGGGGGTGCCGTCCGGTTCCCCCAGGGTCCGCCGTGCTGGGCGGCCACTCACCGGCCCCCGGCCCCACGCCGCCCGGCTCCGGGGACAAGCAGCCCTTCTGCGAGCCCAGAAAGCCGAAGCTCGACTGCTGGAAGCGGTCAAAATCCCCCAGAGGCAGCGCCCGGTATCCGGACCTGCCGAGCATGGCTCTTGACAGCGGACACGCCCAGCGCCTCCGGACGGCTCCGCCCAGACCCGCCGGCCCCTA
>NW_007781936.1:0-476 GCF_000696425.1 Galeopterus variegatus
TCCACTGTGAATCTTTCCCACTCCTACGCCTGCCTGAGTCTCTGTACAAACTGGCTATAGCAAGCTCTGAATAAATAGCTTTTGCCTGTTCTCATCCACTGGGTGGCCCTTGTTTATTTCCATGTGACTCAGAGCAAAGACTGAAGTCGTTCCATTAGTCCTGAAGGCTCCATGTGATCCACCCGCCACCTGCCCCATCACTACCTCTCCGGCCTCAGGTCTTACCCTCTTACCCAATTTGCTTCAACCACATCAGCCTCCTGGCTGTTCCTTGTCCGTACATAGCACAGCCTGGCCTGAGGCCCTTTTCACTGTTCATCCCTTTGCCTGGAATTCTCTGTTATTCACGTGGGGCACCTCATCACTACCTTCAAATCTCAGCTACAGTGTGACCGTCTCAGAGAAAACTTCTGTCACTTTCCTGTAGGTCATAGAACCCTCCCCCGCCCACTTGTCCAGCCCAGCACTCCCTGTCA
>NW_007781936.1:2282-2978 GCF_000696425.1 Galeopterus variegatus
GAGAGCAGAGAGAGAGAGAGAGACTCTCCTCTTCTTTTAAAGCCCTCAGAGCCACGCCCCCAACCACCATTTATAACCCATTCACTACTGCATGGTCCTACAATCCAATCACCTCTTCAAGGCTCCACCTTTCAGTTATCATAACAGGGTTTCCCACCCTCTTAACAGTCATAGTGGGGGCTGAGTTTCTAATACCTAGAACTTGGGAGACAATTCAAGCCTCAGTGAGTTTGGGGGGGACATAATTCAGTCCACTACAGTGGGGGTGCAGCCAGCTCTGGGAACGTGAGGGGAGCCAGGGAAGAAATGCCTGACCCCCCTCTGCTCCTGCCCTCCAGGATCCTTCCCGTGTCCCCTCTGGCTGACCCGACAGAAAGCCATTTGGTGTGGTTCACATTGGTCAGCTCCTGGGCACAGAGCAGGGTGGAGCAGGGTGGAGCATGGACCCCAGGGCTGTATCCGCTATTCCAGCGGGTCTTTTGTAGTCATCAAAAGCAGGGGGGCTTACTGTTTTAAAAATAAGCATGAGGCATTTTCTCTGTGGATGTGAGGCTTTCCGTGGAACAGACTCCCAGTCGAATACCAGGGCATCTGTTTGGGGTTTACAATGTCAAACTTGAACTAAATGGTTGTTATAGTTTTCCATAGTAACTGGTTTTTGACAATTTAATTATGCCATTTTTATTATTTAGTATA
>NW_007781937.1:0-996 GCF_000696425.1 Galeopterus variegatus
AAAACTAATAAATTCATTTATAGATATAAATTGCAGACTATTTTTTGTCAAATCAGAAACCTCCTTGTTAAAATTTTAATGATACACTTTCATTTAAATTTAACGTTACTTTCTAAACCACTGTTTATTAAGTAAACAGAGCTCTCGTACATTTTAGGTTTATTATCCTTCATTTTTTGTCATTGTTTTTTTTTGGGGGGGAGTGTCTATATATGCTTTCACATATTTTAAATTCTCTATATGATGTTAAATAGTTCAAGCGAAATAATTGTCAGAGTTTTTGTGTTTTTGGGTGTTTTGGGGGGATCTTGGTGCTTTCTATTTATATATTTATTTATTATTTATTTATTTATTATTTTTATGAAAAATTCTAAAACATATTGGAAACATTTTAACCATGCTGGTAAAATTTGTATTCCTCCAAAACACTCAAAAAGCCATTATCCTAATCGTATGTTATTCCCAAAGATTATCAAATGAAGTTAATGTATTTTGAAATGATTCATCTCTTTGATTTTTATTTTCCAGCATATGGTATGTTTTTTGTAGCAGTGGAATTTGGCAGGTACCTTCTAAACTCTGCCACTGCCTTATTATTATGTCATACCAATCATAATTGCCAATCATCTTGATCACTCTTTATGTATTTATTTTACGGATCATAATTTTAGTACTAAGTACGTATTAAGTCTTGCTTAAGGATTCTTTTCATTACTTCTAACTTCTGGGGTGAATCAGAATTTGTTTTGTTTGTTTGTTTGTTTTGTTTTGTTTCTAGTTTTATTTTATTTTGTCAATATACAATGTGGTTGAATATTGTGGCCAATTACTGAAACCTCCCTCCTTCCTCTCCCTTCCCCCTCCCTCCTAACCACCTCCTTTCTGTTCGCTTGTGTATCAACTTCAAGGAATTTCAATTGTTGTGTCTTCTTCCCTCCCCAGGTTGTTTGTGTACTTACTTATTTATTTTTAGCTCCCACAAATAAGTGAGAACAT
>NW_007781937.1:2440-2978 GCF_000696425.1 Galeopterus variegatus
GTGGGTTGATTTCTGGATTCTCTATTCTGTTCCATTGATCAGTGTGTCTGTTTTTATGCCAATACCATGCTGTTTGGGTTATTATAGCTTTGTAGTATAGTTTAAAGTCAGGTAGTGTTAAGGTGTTATGCGTCCAGCTTTTTTTTTTTTTTCTTCACAGAATTGCTTTGGCTATGTGTGGTCTTTTGTTATTCCATATGAATAACTGGATAGTTTTTTATTTTTCCATTTCTGGGAAAAATGTCATTGGAATTTTGATGGGGATTGCATTTAATTTGTATATCACTTTGGTAGTATGGACATTTTCACTATGTTGATTCTTCCAATCCAAGAGCATGGGATATCTTTTCACCTTCTTGTGTCCTCTTTAATTTCTCTCAGCAGTGGTTTGTAGTTCTCACTACAGAGGATTTTCACAACCTTGGTTAACTCTATTCCTAAATATTTTAATTTTTTTGGTGGCTATTGTACATGGGCAAGCTTTCTTGATTTCCCTTTATGCATGGTCACTATTGGAGAATAGAAATGCTACTGATTT
>NW_007781938.1:0-2978 GCF_000696425.1 Galeopterus variegatus
AAATAATTGATTATGATTGAGAAATTTGCTTTCCTTGAACTGTACTTCATTCAAGTTGCCCTATGCTATATAGTATCTTTTTTAACCCAAATGTCAGGTACTCTTGTTTTCAGCAGACCTATAGGTCATGAATAACTTTCCATTTGGCAAGTTAATAGACAGAAAATTGGGTTCTAGAGAAACAGAAGGGAGAGTAATTGAGAGCATGAATGCCAGATTGCCTAGGTTTCGATCCCATTGCCTATTACTAGTGCTGTGACCTTGGATAAATTACTTAAGCTTTCTGTGTGTCTGTCTCCTTACATCTACAGTGGGAGTGACGGTTGTCCCGAGTCATGCTGCTCTTTGGAGATTTAATGGGATAAGTACAGAAACATCGCTGGGATCCATGTGTCCCAGGTGATACCCAGCTGGGGTTCGTTAGTCGTTTTTTGTGTCAGATCCTTAATCACGATGACATAGCTCCATCCTGCTCTCATGGGTTCAGAAGTCAGGGAATTTTAGTGCAAGGATGATGAGGTGTACTCCCCCCCTGATGCCCAGTTTATCGCACAGGATGATTGATGGGCGTGATCTGATGCCTCTGCTGCAAGGGAAACGCCAACGCTCTGATCACGAGTTTCTCTTCCATTACTGCAACGCCTACTTGAACGCCGTGCGCTGGCACCCGCGAAACAGTGAGTAGACAGACTTTTTTCCGTGCTTCTCATTTGTGCAATCCATGCTGGGTTAATAGATGAACTGAAAAGGTGGCTTTGCTAGACAGAGGCCAACAGATGCCTAAAAGTACAATCAAGCTTTGCTCTGTCCTCTTTTCTCCCTTCCTCCGGTCTCCTCTTTACCCTTCTGGTCACATAGTTGTCCAGGTAAGATATCATGGGACCGTGTCGTTTGTGCACCTGAATGCCACCAATGGTTCCTCCTTCCTGGCAGAGGAAGCTCCCACTTCCCAGCAGGGCACTGTCGTCCCCTCCTTCATGGCTTCCACAGCTGCAGAGCATCATTTCTTGGCACATCCTCCTCACTGAGTTTCAGCCAAATGGCCCCTGTGTTCTTTGCATCTCTGTGCCCTGCACTTACGGGTTTCTCTACCTGGAAGGCCCTCCTGCCTTCTCCTTCCTGGAGGGTGCTAAACAGTCCCTCCAAGAGCACAATGAATCACCACCTCCTCCGCCTCCTCTCAAAGCATCACCTTGGTCATGATGATCAAAAGAGAATGAATAAATGAATGAATGGCTCTTAAACATTTACCAGACTTTCTTTATACAGCCTCAAAGATAGCAGATCATGACTCATTAAGTCTGTCTTCTGTCACTCACGTACATTTGCTAGATTGAGGTATTTAAAGCAAAGTTGATGTTATCACATTTCCCAAACCTGGTGTTCTTTAAAGGGTGCACTGTAACAGGATCTAATTTGGATTTAGTGATACCAGTTTTGCAATGGTGTTTCTAACAAGTATAAAGGAACAAACAGAACCGAGTTATAATCCTAAGGGTGGTTATAGATTTCAGACTTTTATTTCCTTGAAAGTTAGAATTGCAAGAATGTTCATATCACTGAGATGCCTGAGGTCTATGGAAATACAGCAATTTAAACAACTCTGGTACATTCTAGAAGTAGAGGTTGAGGTTGGACATTCAATTTCCTCTTCAGAGGTGAAATAAAATTCCCCTTCTCTGTAGGGTGCTTTGGGGTTTTGCTCCCAAACGCTCGACTTCCCCCGGGCATGTAGAAACCCCCAGCTGCTGGCTCCTTAAACTGAGGTGATTCTCACTCTGTCCTTCCACTCGTCTCTCTCCCCACCCTACTCACCCAGCCAATTTACCAAAGTCTTATGATTTAGAGAGCAGCTTCTCTGTTATGTTTAAAGTGGAAAATTACAACCTTTCCATTAGCCACAGAAATCATGCCACAAAGTTTCTACTTTACATCTGGACAGCTTCCTGCTGATATGTTCTAGAAGTCAAAAAAAACAAACAAACAAAAACAAACAAACAAACAAAAAACAAGAAAAACATGGGCTTAGGATTCTAGACCTGGAAGGATTCTATCCACGTACCTGATCAATGTGTGTGCAATTCCTATAAACAACTCTGATACATTCTAGAAGTAGAGGTTGAGGTTGGACATTCAATTTCCTCTTTAGAGGTGAAATAAAATTCCCCTTCTCTGTAGGGTGCTTTGGGGTTTTGCTCCCAAAGGCTCGACTTCCCCCGGGCATGTAGAAACCCCCAGCTGCTGGCTCCTTAAACTGAGGTGATTCTCCCTCTGTCCTTCCACTCGTCTCTCTCCCCACCCTACTCACCCAGCCAATTTACCAAAGTCTTATGATTTAGAGAGCAGCTTCTCTGTTATGTTTAAAGTGGAAAATTACAACCTTTCCATTAGCCACAGAAATCATACCAGGGTCATGCCACAAAGTTTCTACTTTACGTCTGGACAGCTTCCTGCTGATATGTTCTAGAAGTCAAAAAAAAACAAACAAAAACAAACAAACAAACAAAAAACAAGAAAAACATGGGCTTAGGATTCTAGACCTGGAAGGATTCTATCCACGTACCTGATCAATGTGTGTGCAATTCCTAGTCTCTGTAGAGATACTTTCTTTTTTAGATCAATTTACAGCATTTAGGTCCAAGCCCTCTGATAAATGAGAGCTGTGCTACACCCAATTTCTTTTTATACGGAGCCTGTGAGGGGTGGAAAGAACAAAGCTTCTGTGCATCCAGGGTGTTTAAAGATATCACGTCCTGAACCTTGGCAGATTGCATTTTTATACAACCAGAAACTCTGTCAGAGAAGCCAAAGGCATGTATTGGATGGGCGGCTGGAGAAACACATTATGTGGAAGAGGAAAGAAAAAGGGACAGAAAGAGAACAGAAAATAGGAGTAAGTGAGAAAAGCAAGACCCAGTTTCTGACAGGCAGCTGGCCCTGGGATAAAATGTGCTTCTTAGGCAGACAGGAGTAGCATT
>NW_007781939.1:0-307 GCF_000696425.1 Galeopterus variegatus
GAACCACAAACCTCTGGGGAGGGGCCCAGCAATCTGTTTTAACGAAACCTCCAGGTGATTGTGATGCATGCTGTTAAATAACAAATAAAAACACTGTGACAGTTTGAAAGACTGTGGATGAAAGGATGTTTTATATTTTAATATCTTTAACAGCTTTTTTCCCCCTGATTTTGAACAAAGGCTTCCACATTTTTGCTTCACATTTGGCCCTGCACGTGATAGAGCTGGTGCTCAAAGCCAGAGAGAGAAGTTGAGATGTTCCGAGGCAGGTTGTGGGAGATGTCAGCTACAGAAACAGCACGGAAAG
>NW_007781939.1:2261-2978 GCF_000696425.1 Galeopterus variegatus
GGACAAGTCCAGCAGGTGCCAGCCTTTGCAAGAGCAATTTCAAAGCCTGGCATCTCAGTGGAAAAACCCAAGCTGGGTTTTTCCCAGTAAACCTGGCCATGAATGTTGAGACCACAGTCCTCAGACTTATTTGGGGTTGTATTGCCACTCATTGGTAATTTAGAACCTCCTTTTATCCATGGAAATGGGTGTTTTGGTGGAAAATAAAGCATGAATAATTAAAAACAAAACTTTTGAATTTACTGTATGATTTTTAATTTACCTTTGCCTGAATCATATTTTAAAAATCAGCCTCAGTAATAAATGAGGGTGGGGAGTGCGGTAGAATCTACCCCGGCAGCAGGCTGGGTACTAGAAGGAAGCTGTCCTGAGATTAAAAGTTGGTCAAGGCTAGAACTGAAATGGATAGTTCACATTCAGATGATGAAATTGGCTGTGTTTAATGAGCTCTTGCAGATGTATATTTTTGTGCCATATACAGGACTTTCTCAAATTCAAGGTATATGATACATTTAATGTAGTGGTGATGAGCAGGGAGTCTGGATCCATACTGCCTCAGTTTGAATTCTGTATCTACCACTTTCTAGCCGTGTGACCCAGCACCAGGTCTAAGTGAGGGGACTGAGGTGCCGGGGCTGCTGAACTTCGGGGGGTGCTCACTCTCAGGCCGTGCAAGTGCAGGCTGACCCCTGAGAGGAAGCACATTCTTAAATATTG
>NW_007781940.1:0-2978 GCF_000696425.1 Galeopterus variegatus
AAAACTCTTAATAAAAGCTATAGGATCATTATTTATTTCTATGTTTCCTCTGTACACATATCCATATATGAGTGATACGTTGTGTCTACATGTATATGTCTTACTTGTGTTTTTATATTGTCTACATGATACCAAATTGACTAATAAATAACATACACTTGTAAATTAAGTGAATAAGCCTAAATGCTTTTCAAGTTCACATGACTTTAATAACCTTTGGTAAATGAAGCTAGTTTTAAAATTGTTACTAAAATAAAATAAAAATGTTTTCAAATTTCATTTAGACATTTTTGCCTAGGTCTATGGGTCAGATAAATGCATGCTGTCTCTGCTAAACATTTTAAGGTCATAAAACTGTTGACACTGTTAGATTTTTGATACGGACTTATTTGTAAGCTAAAGCTGTAAGGATTGTCTGCTGGGCCATGCAGAAAAAGGTTTTACCCTCCAGACATTGTCTTTATAGTTCTTCCCTTTCTTCTGAGATCTTCCCTGGGTATGTAGAATGAGCCCTGCCATTCATAGCTGCCCTGGGCACCATGTGGGTACTTGGGTTCCAGGACGGCTAAGGGGAGAAACATGGGAAAGCATATCTGTACCCAATATCTCAAAAGCCTTGGTTAAGAGGAGACAGGTTGATGTGATTTTGTTTAACAGAAAAACAAAACACAAAAAACTTTAAAAAAATATTCTGGTAAAACAGATGAAAGCCTCCAAAGTTGTAAAAATGATACTCTTTTACACACCACTTTCCTGATGGAATTAATCACTTTGGTGAAAAGATATCAGATTAATTGGGCAACTTCAGGGAGTCCTGATCTTGTTAATTTGTCTGACCAGCTCTCTGAAATTTTCCAAAAGAAAGAGAAACAAGGTCTCTTAACATAAACTTTATGTCTTAAACAGCTTTAGCAGCTAACTAGTCAAACTAAATCTTTTAGGAGAAAACAAAATGCCCCAAGCAACAAAAGAGGGTCTGTTTTTAATACAAAAACTAGGCTACCTTAAAAAGTTACAAATACTTTAAATGGCTAGCTTTGTTTTCCAAAAGGTAGTTCAAATTCACCTGTTTAAAATGAGTAAGTTAGGAAAATGTGATTAGAATAAAAGTTTGTGCATAAATTATCATAGTTTCAAAGCCTTTTTACTAATTTAAAATCTTTAAGTTATGTTATTTTAAATTAGGTAATAGGCATATACTATATGAGTTATTTCTGAGTAAGTTAAAATTAATAAAACATTAAACATAATCTTAAGCTTACATACTTTAACAACTTGTTTGTACAGCGTAATAACTTCGTATAGCATACATTATACGAAGTTATACGATGCAAAAACTCTATATACTCCATCATATTGTTAGCATAAAGTACATTGAATGCTGCCATTTTATTAAATCCTACCTGAAACCATTTTAAAAGTATAATCTGCTGTGCAATTAAATAAGTAATATGAAGACAAATAGAAGGTTTGAAATGTAGTTTATACATTTCACTTTAGCAATAATAGCCTTTGTAAATTCATTGCAGGCAATATTCATCCTAACCTATGCATCCATTTGTTAGCAATGAAGTTTTTGTGTTACATAAATCTTGTATAAGTCAAACTAGTAAATATGATATACCAGCATGGAAATGTCTTTGCTTCACTGAATCCAGTGGAATAAGGATATGATTCATAAAATATTGCTTTATCAAGTGGACACTCACTTTCCAGGAAAGGCCAGGCTAATTTAGTTACATCTATAAGGAAAGAGTTCAGATATTCACAGTATAATGGTTGGCTTCTTTTACAGTTTATTTATTTATTTTTTCTGGCCTCTTAAATTACTAGAGGAATAAGATTCTTTTGACTTCTGAAAAGTTATAATTATGGATGTCAAACATTTACTTTTGTCATGCTTTTTGGAGATAGATAGGTTTTTCAGCATGCTTTTTGCAATCCACAATAGCTTTAAAGGAGGACATATTCTAATAGAATATGCAATACATAGAAGGAAATTTTATTGAGCAAATTCACATTAAAATGGAAATATGAAGTATTTATTTATGGCCTGAATAAAATTGTGCATATATCTTCTTCATTATATGATCAGGAAATTTCTAGTTTCAAAGAGTAAGCCATTGTGGATTATTAGTGAACTATATGTTATTAGCCCGTGTTAGTTGCTCAAGAAATAGTTATTTGAAGGATGATGGATGGTCATTGGACAGATGGATCGCTAGGATGAATTGGTAAATGGAAAGATTAAGTGACATTGTAACCATATTTGCGATATATGGCCAGAGGCTGTTCCATTTGTATTGCTCAAGTTATTATCTACTCTGCTTGGAAAGCATCAGCTTTCTACCTTTGAAATAACAACAGGTAGATCCTATGCACCTAAATAAATGACTTTATGAACCAGCTCTTCTAAAAGGTGATATTCATTAATGCCAAGTCCTTATAAAGCTCCTCACCAGAAATTCTAAATTAATAAAGGATTCCTTCTGCAGTGAACTCCCCAGAGACAAAGACATCAAAGACCATGGTCTCCAACCCAAAGATTTTGTTTATTGAAAATGTCTACAAATAAGGGACTCTTTCTAGACACATTGAAAAAGACCATATTAGGTATGGTTGATCAAACCCTATGCTGCTAAGCTTTAAGGCATTGATTTATGTATTCATGTTTCTCATTTTAAAAATGCAAATCCACCTAAGTGGACCACCTCCATCACTGAAGATCTTCAACTGAAACTAACCTATTGCCAAACACCTCAATCTTCCAGCCAAAATGAGAAGACGACAATATCTAAATAAATAGCATTTATCCAAGGCTCTGAACCCCCCAAGGCTCTGGACCCAACCTGATGACAACTCCATAACCAACGATGCTGAAACTTTTGAACTTTTAGTTTCACTCTGGAAAATTTTTCTAGTCTTAGACTTTTGTCAGACTGTGGGTCTCATCTCTTGGTTCACATTCTAATGAGGCC
>NW_007781941.1:0-2978 GCF_000696425.1 Galeopterus variegatus
ATTTGTTTCCCCCACAAGTATGTTCCTATTTGAGTTTCCTAGCATTTTTGTTGGAGACTCTGTCCTCCAAATAACCCTGGAAGAAAATATCAGTGCTATTCATATTCTTACATTTTTCATCTCTGTAGTCAACAAATAAGTTACCATACTGGAACAAACTGTGAAGGGTCTGAGATTTTATTGTACTTACAAGCTAAGAAGTTAACCGAGTACAGTTGCACAGATGCTGACAAAGACTTAAGACTTCAGGGTCAAAGAGGAAGGACTATGTCACTCGTGGCACAGCAGTCGGCATGAGCTTCGTGTTCACATAGGTCCTTTCTGACTGCTCAGTCCTAGGGGTGTGGTGCAGAGAAAACCCAGGTGGATGCTGTAGACAGAGGAGTTTGTTTCACAGTCGCGAAACACTGAACTTAGGAAACACGATCTTTTATAAGAGATAAGCAAGCAAACTACCAAACCTGTACCTTGAAGGATAGGAGCAAAGAGAGTAATTATCTCTGCTCCTAAAACATGCAGGAGCATGAGAAACCCATTAAAATTGTCTCCCAATTCATATTTTGACTATTTTACCTTCTCACCCTCATATTGATTAGTGGTATAAACCTGGACAAATTACTTAACTTCTTTGTGTCACAATTTCTCATGTGCCAATGGGAGGAATAATAGCACCTAAAACATAGAGTTACTATGAGGTTTCATTGAGTTAATACATATAAAGTTCCTGTGGCAGAGCCTGGCACGTTGTGCTCTTTAACTTTAGTTATTATTACGTAACTGAATAGTAATACACAGCTATTACTATTATCCTTACTTCTGCTTTTCCATTTCCATTAAATGGTGCTTGGCTTCTCCCCCCAGTCTACTGCGGTAGAATCTTACTACAGTTCTCCAACCAGGATCTCCCCTCTACTGTCGACTCCTTCCACAATTTCCAAAGCTTATTTCCTAAAATAAGCATCAGAGAGGTCCATCGGATTCTTTTAGAACCTTTTGATGGTCCCAGGTGGCAGACAGAAACTGGCGCTTAGCATGGAATTCAGGCTCCCTCCCAACAGGACTTTATGTTAACTTTCTAGACTCTTTTCCCTTTAGTCTCCAGTAAATGTGATTCTTTTCTATTTTGTGAACAGGTTATGCACATTTAAACCTCACACCTTTGCTCCTGCTGCTCCTTCAGCCAGAAACCATTTTACACTTTATCTATGCAAATTCTTGTAATATTACTAAGGTCAGTTCATGCACTGGCTTCCTCAAATCCTTCTTGCAAACGCACACTCTGCCTTTCTTATCTTTTAGTGCTCCCTTGGTTGTCAAATCATTTCCAGTGATGTGATCCTCACACTCATCATCTACTTTGTCTTTATAGTCTTCCACTTTAACTTTCTACCCAGCTAGTTACCTTGTCTTTGCTTATCAACATGTTCCAATAATTCCCTTCTTTCATATGAACTGATCTGGCAGGTTCATTTTCCTACAACCTTAGAGTCTGTGTGGGTGGCTTCCTTTTCAATATCTAATTTGGACTAATCCAGCCACAAACACTGCCCTGCACTGAAAGAGTTATTGTCCTCCAACTCTAGAAACAAATCATCAGTGCCCCATTATGCTACCCTTCACTCTTTTTGATCTAATGCACATTTTTATTTTTTATTTTTTTATTTTTTTGGTATAGAAGGCTTGCCATCTTGTTAATCCAACAAAAAGTTTAGCATCAAAAAATCAGCTGTAAGCCAAAACTGAAAATACTAAGAAAATGTTTTGGAGAGCATAAGGAAAGATGGCACATCACCTTCTCAATTTAGCTGTGCCAATTAAAACTGTGTAGGAGGAGATTTGTTGCAACTAAATTATTTCAAATATTATATATAATTGCACTTAATTGAGCAAAAATGTAACAGGATTCAAGAAAAATAAGCAAAGAAAAAACAGTGTAAAATTCAAAAAATATAATCTATATGTTGACCTGAACTTATAAATGGAGTTAAAATACAGTTCTGAATTTAGTTTATTATTTCTGCTTCACATCTGTTTATAGTTTTTATGGGATGTGTTTCAATCCCAGAGTGCAAGATTTCTGGAAAATCATAGGATTTACATTTTTTGTGTCCCTTATAGAACCAAACTCATAGAAAGTGGTCAATAAATGGTTTTTGCTGCATTAAAAAAAAAGGAACTGTCAATTTAGAATGCCACTGTTTATTAATATACAAAAAGGCAATGAAAAATTAGTTAAGAAAAAATGTAAATCATTCTGGATATCAAAATGCACTCTAAACAAAATTTGATGTCAGTCAGCAAAATGGAAAAAAATAACAAACAGTTAATTAATATTAATATAGAGGTTATTAAAAATCAAAACTTAAGGGTATATGATCAAATCAAATGTTCAATGTAGGAAGAAAATAGGTAACACATAAGAGAAATAGTGAAAGCATATGAATAAAAGAGGTCACAATTCTCTTTCTAAAATTTGCTTCGTACATATTCAGTACAACTAATAAAAAGCCTGGCACATGCCTTTTGAATACATGAGACGGCAAGCCTACTATGTACTGGGTTTTTGTAATCAGAACAGTTGCCTTAGTTCCTGCCAAAAAGTGCCGAAAAGTTAGTGGGAATGTATGTGAGCACAAGACGAAGAACAGTGATACTGTTTTCCCCTGGCCACTGTGGCACTTGGATTAGGTATGTTACTACTTCCCGTGCACTGTGTGTTTGCAAGCAGGGTTATCATGGCAGTAGATGATCCCAGATTGCTCTGCTAGTTAATAGCCCATCTCATTAGTTAGTGACTGAAGGAGGATCTGTTTATTGCATGTGTTTGGATGACCAGTGACTTAGTGGCTAGGGCCAGTATAAACCTCCCTTACTATCCTCTTTCTCTCCCAGATCCCATCGACTATCCCCATCCTCCAGCACAGTTTTCCATGTGTTGTATAACTGGATCATCCAGTGGAGCTGTTTGGAGTAACCAG
>NW_007781942.1:0-2978 GCF_000696425.1 Galeopterus variegatus
CTTATTCATATCTGCGTCCTCACCTGACACATAGTAGGTGTTCAACAAATGTTTACTTCCTGCCACTCTTCTGTCACAATTACTTGTTTCAAGAAGGGGCTTTGAAATTGGAAATGTGATAATCAGAAGTCTTGTAAATGGCAATCTGCCTGCTAATCCTCAATTAATTAGTTCATCCTGGAGAATGTCATAAACAAATTACCATGATCAAATTGAGGATGGATTCAACCTTTTTTCAACATTCAGTTCAGTAAATATTAAGTGTCTGATGAATGCAAAGCACTATGAATATTTCTTTAAATGAATAACAGATAGAAACTTCATTTCAGTAATTTTTTAATCCATTCTGAAAGTTAAAAGAAATGGAAGTGAAAGTTAAAATAGTTTCTTAAAACCATTGATATTCTGTTTGAGCAAGCATAGTAACCTGCAAGGCATAATTACATATGGAATCTCTAACAGCTTTTGTGTTCTTAACTAAGCAAAATTTTATTGTTTAGTACAAGGTTTGGGAAAAGTTATCACTATAACTACAATGTGAGAAGAGTAATTTTTTATGAATTAATATTAAATTATATACTTAAAAGGGTTTTTTAAATAATTAACTTCCTTAAATATTTGAATTATCTTAAAATGTCTTCAAATATTTATGGCATATAAGAAAAATTTTATTTACCAAGATGAAAAGTAGTGTGGATGCATTCTCTCATGAACATTTATACCCAATTTCCATTTTACCCCAAATTGCATTTTACCCCAAATTCTCTTTCATCTCCTCTTAGAGCTGATAATGAAGTATGGTAAATCATATTTTATAAATACTAATAAAGTTTCCACTTCTACCTACCCCCCTTCCTTACTTTTAATATACTAAGTGGAAATGAAGAAATAGTAAGTTTTTTTTCCTCTCCAAAAGCTATTAAAAAACTTAACAATTTAGCCCATGTATACTTGTTTTAGGAATTAATGAAAAAAAGAATATTTTCCAAGCAAGTACCAAGGGCAAAGCAATCATGCCAAAGCCACGAGCTTTGTTCATAACCTATTAGGAAAGATAAGACACATTTTCAAAAGACTGTAGAATAGCCATGTATATTACCAGGACTCCAAATACTAAAGGACAAAAAACAAATCACTTCTAAGGATGTGAGCAAAAAAAAACAATGCTAGCATTTGAACTGATCTTCATACCTCAATCAGTAGGATTAAAGAAAAACATTATAGCAGAGAGATGGAGACTGCAAAGCAAAAAAAGTGGCCTGGAAAACCTCAGTAATCCATATTTGAAAATGTTTATTCATTCATTCAGCAGTTATTGGTTGTGATCTTTGTTGGTCTTGGAATATATCAATGAGCAGAAGAGACATAGATTCCTGTCCGTGAGATGTTTATATCTTAAGAGGATAAAGATAGTGTTTGAGGGTGTTGAAGCAGAAAACAAATGTGGGTCCCATATCACCGAGGACCTTGAGTACCAGGCCAAGGAGTTTGGACTTGGTAAGCAAGATCTTCAGCAGAATTACCAACAGCGATTCAGGGTAGATTAGTAATTGGCTAAATATAGAGGCAAGGAGACAAGTCAGGAATACTGTCAGCATGAGATTTAGAAAGAACTGAACTGAGTAAAGCAGTAGAAATGTTATGAACTAATAAACTGAAGAAAAAGTAATGGTTTTAAGCCCATGGAGGGGCAGAATGGTGGTTCCACTGTAAACAGTATGCCATAGGGACAGTGACACTCAAACTTCTTTGGGTCATTTACTTTTTTGAAAATATGTTGAAATGTTTGAATCCTCTTCCAGAAAAAAATATGGTATATCTAATACTTCGCTTAAAATTTTTGGAGGATCCATGGACTCTTAAAGTCTATCTATGGCCCCAGATTAAGAATCTTCATGAAGGGGAGGAAAAAAAAATCAATCACCAAACACTTATCCAGCACCTGCTATTTAAGTCACTCAACACTGGCCTTGGTGTTGGGTAGAGGTGGAGGGATGATAAATGACTGTAGCACAGCTCCTTCCCTCAAAGTACATAGAACTGTAGAGGTGTGGATTTTGATGTTGCCAGGGAAAAGCTTAGATGGAAGTAACTAGTAGGCAGGTGGAAAATCAGAACAGAAAGTCGGGAAATATGGTCAATAAATAGAGATGTATTTGTTAGGATTAGAATCATCAGTGAGTGACAGAAAACCCCAAATAATACTGGCTTAAATAAGATAATTTATTTCTCTCACACGTAAGATAACAGCTTGGCCACTCAGGTCACAGTCTGGCTTACTGTGCCGTCCCTATGGTGTAGTCCTCATCTCTGCGGCCTAAGGCAGCGTCAGGATGGGGATGGAACTGGACAAAGAAGAATCAAAGTTCACATATGTACTGACTCTTAATGAAGTTTCCAGAACATACCACACGATGCTTCCACTTATATGCCACCCACATGGGCAGGACTTGGTCACATGGCCACACCCAGCTGCAAAGGAGGCCGGAAAAGATCGTCTTCATTCTAAACAGCAGATGCCCAACCAAAAATTTTATTTGTGTGGAAGAAGGGGAGAATATGTATTATGGAAACAACTAGCATATTCATTCTCACAAATAAATACAAATTAAAATAAACTTTCTTAGGGCCGGCCCAGTGGCGCACTGGAGAGTGTGCCGCTTGGGAGTGCGGCGGTGCTCCCGCTGAAGGTTCGGATCCCATGTGGAGACCAGTTCCCGCTCACTGGCTGAGCGCGGTGCGGGCGCAACACCGAGGGTTGTGATCCCGTTGCCGGTCCCCGGTACGGGCGTGACACCGAGGGTTGCGATTCCGTTACTGGTCAGTAAAAAAAGACAAAAAGGAAAAAAAAATAAAATAAAAAAAAATAATAATAAATAAACTTTTTTATTAAATTGGCAAAGATTGTGTTAAAATTTAATCCTTACCAGTATGTAGTGTAATGGACACCTCAGACACTGATGTGTGACTGTAAATTG
>NW_007781943.1:0-383 GCF_000696425.1 Galeopterus variegatus
TCCATTCTAATAGGTGTGTAGGTTTTGGCCATTCTAATAGGTGTGTAGTGCTATCATACTAAGGTTTTAATTTGCATCTCCCTGATGACATGTGATGTAGAGCACCTTTTTATATGCTTATTTGCCACCTGTATATCTTCTTTGGTGAGGTGTCTGTTCAGATCTTTTACATGATCAGATTTCTAATTAGCTTATTTGTTTTATTATTGTTATGTTTTAAGAATTCTTTGTATATTTTGGATAACAGTCCTTTAACAGATATGTCTTTTGAAAATATTTTCTCCCAGTCTATGGCTAGCCTTCTCATTCTCTTGATAGTGGTTTTTTTTTTTTTTTCAGAACAGAAGTTTTAAATTTTAATAAACTCCAGCTTATCAGTTATT
>NW_007781943.1:2364-2978 GCF_000696425.1 Galeopterus variegatus
TATCTTCAAACTGGAATATCACTTTTTTTCTTTCCTTAAACTCAAACTGAAACATTGGCTTTTCCTGGGTCCTGAGACTACTATTGACGGGAACTATAGCATTGACTCTTCTGGTTCTTGGGCCTTCAGACTCAGGCTAGAACAACACCATCAGGTCTCCTGAGTATCCAGCTTGCTGACTCACCTGGCAGAACTTGGGATTTGCCAGCCTCCATAATCACATGAGTCAATTCCTTATAATAAATCTCTTTATATGTATCCTGTGGTTCTATTTCTCTGGAGAAACCTTGCTGATACATATGGGTTTGCTAGTTTTTCAACACTAACAGCTACATTTTTTTTGCAAATCTATGAAATTGGCCAACTGATAATTAAAGAAAGCTCATTACCAAGCACATACAAAAAAAGCTATTCACCTTTGAAAGATAGCATTTTCATTATAGAAGCAGCAGAAAAGGACTCAGAAAACTAATGAAAAAACATAAAAATGCAAGTTACTGCTACAAATTGGTTGTGTCTGCAAACACATTTTGAATTATTAATTTATAAAAGAAAAAATATCTCTCTTTAAATATAAGGCAAGGAAAATGGTTATCCATCCCTTACCCACCATG
>NW_007781944.1:0-1021 GCF_000696425.1 Galeopterus variegatus
GAGAGGAGACACCAAGAGCTCAGGTGTTCCGAGTTGCTGCCAACAGAAAGAAAGCCCAGTGGGAGATGACAGCAGCCGTTAGCAGACCCAGATTACAGAAGCTGTTCACACATAATTTTTCAGGACACACTGTGTGAAGGAGGACTGCTGGATCAGAGTAAGTTGAAGTCAAGAGTACACCCAGGGCCACTAACATAATACCTCTCTTGGCCATTCTAAGCTTCCATGAAGAGGACCCCAACTCACTTGCTTTAGGATTTTCCACATGTAACTAAAATAGACTTCCTTCTTCTTCCTCCTCTTCCTGCTTTTCCTCCTCTTCTTCCCAACAGCTGAGCTGGCCCACTCATACTTCTTTTTGGCTGGAACATAAATTTCAGTTTTCTTCATTGGGAATCTTAGGCCATTTAAGCAAATGAAGTACACTTTGAGGACTCACTCCTTATGCCACTCGCTCGGAGCACTGGCTGTAGGCAAGTGCACGCAGGGAAGAGGCTTTAAGGGGAGGGCCGGAAGGCACTCTTTGCTGATTAAATTAGTGATTGCACCTGCAGAAGATGAAGGCTCTCAGAATCCTTAAGAGATAGGTGGGTGTAGACTCTAAAGCTTGTGTTACATTCCTGAAAGGAACATGAGGCAGGAAACTCAAAATCTTAGGCTTTCTTTTAGTCTATCTCATGTGAAAGAGAGGCCAGTTTGATGCAATGGCCATCAGTTTACCAGGCAACACTCATCTCAGAAGTTATTCTTTTTATGTGCCTAACTCCAGGTGTATTTATCACAGTGGTTCTCGGCCACACACATTTCAATTGAAAAGGACTGGGAATGGGTCCCTGGAAGCTGTATTTTTTCTAAAGCATCCTCGGTGAATCTAATCACCAGCCAGATTTGGGATTATCCATCTATAAAACTTTTCTAAAGCAACTATGTGAGATTTGAGGTTGGAGTGGAGGCAGCAGGAATCACAGATGTTATGTTTATGTGCTGTGTATTTGCATTTGCATTGGGACAGAAATGCATC
>NW_007781944.1:2088-2978 GCF_000696425.1 Galeopterus variegatus
AATCACAGATGTTATGTTTATGTGCTGTGTATTTGCATTTGCATTGGGACAGAAATGCATCTCCTGAAAGCCAAGCACGCACCTGGTTATGCAACAGCAACTAGAAATTCAGGTGACAAAGCGTGAATGGGAAAGCCGGTAAGTCACTGTGCCTTTGTTGGGAAAGTGAAGGAAAATGGTCAAGGCCCTTCAGATATTCAGAATCTTGCCGAGCATTTGATGTAAATATATATGCACGTGTACCCAGGTGTTCCTCGGTTATTGTCTAATGTAATTGCTTATGTGCACCCAGGTATCCTAGGTTATGACTTAAGTATAAAGGATGAGTGGCTCTGATCCATGGTGCCCCCTGCCCCTGGGATGCCCCCGGGGATACCACAGGGAGGCCGATACTGCTGCTGGAGGCTGTGGCTGCCAGTGCCCCCCAGACCCCCCACCATGCCCTGAGAGGCCGCTGCTACTGCTCCTACTGCTGCTACTGCTGAGGACTGAGCTCATGTCGTCTGCCAATGGCTCCTGGGATCTTTCCCAATTACTTAGCATAGACCTGCATGTGAGGCGTCTGGTGCTTTAGTTATGAAATGTCTAGCCATACAATTAGTGTAGTTATTGCCCCAACCCGACAACCTTCAAGACTGAACTTTGAGAAACTGTAGACAGAGAAGCCGTGAACTTCCTGCAATTAGTATATCAGCTCAGCTACAAGGAAGTGACCAGTCTGACATAAACCAACAGATAAGAGGACACCAGAGAATCGGGGTGTCAAAAGAAGAGAAGAACCAGACCAGAACAGACACTCTTTCCCCTAGCACTGGTTATAAGCCATGTCAAACCCCAGTGGAGGGGACTGGTAGATAATAATAGCACTGTCAGCTTAGGAGCCCTAACTA
>NW_007781945.1:0-2665 GCF_000696425.1 Galeopterus variegatus
GGCCCTACTCATAGAATAGCCCTCATTCAAACACAGCTGCTAAGAATGCTATTGTTATTATTATTGTAATTGTTATTAGCAGAAACTGTGCAGAGAATGTGCATCCCGAAGTGAATCAGATCCAGAGTGTGCCTGTGCAGAGTTTGCAGTGGAGACAGGGCTGGCCTAGGGAAGCTGCTATAAAACTGTAAAACAGTAGATTCTGGGGGCCCACAAATGTGGACACTTAGACTCCTACTGTCCCAGGAGCTCCTAAGGATCCCATCCTCCTCCCAAAGTGGCATGTCCCAGGCTCTGACTCCATTACCTGGCTGGGATTCCCAGCGAACCTCTGGGCTCCACTCGCTGGGCCGTCCTGAGAACCCTGAGGCCGGGGCCAGCCGGGTCCGCACTCGGGCTACGTAGGTGCTGCTGGGCATGAGGTGCTCTGGTCCCAGCATGGCCTGGGAGGAGTTAGAGTGGAAGGTGGCAGCATCCTGTTGGGAGAGGGGGGCTGGAGGAGGTGCCGGCTGGCTGGTCCCTTGAGGCTCGGGCAGAGCTGGCTGTGCGTCCTACCTCCCAGGAGTCATGATGCCGCTTGTAGACCACTTCAAACTCCAGGTCCCCCAGGGTCAGCCAGTGGGTCTCAGGACCCCCGAGGGCCACACTCCAGGTCAGCAGGAAATGGTCCCCAGCAGTGCTAATCTGGAGGTCCGTGGATGCAGGGGGCTGGACTGCAGGGGAGAATAAGTTAGGGGAACATAGCGCTGGATGCTGTGGGGTGGGTAAGGGCCTGCTTGGGTTTTAGTGTGGACACACTGGGGCTCTAGCCAAATGCTGTCCCCATCAGCTGTGTGACTTTGAACAAAACCACTGCCCTCTGCAGGCCTCAGGCCCCTCATCTGCAAAACTGTGGGGATTAAATGTGAAAGTGAATGAAACCTCAGGTTGCTGTGCATATTTAAGACAAGTTGGATAAAAGGTGCTGGCAGTTCACCTCTCAAAGGAGCCACCTCTGTCCTGAGGCTCCTCCCCTGCACACGACGAGGTCTTTATGGCCTCCCACCAGCAGAGGGCACTGTGGTTCATATTACGCCCTCTCCTGATATCCACTCTCCCTTCCCACCTGCCCAGGTCCCCTCCCCTCTGTCAATGCCCAGCATAAATGTCTCCTGCTCCAGGAAGCTTCTTGGATCTCCATCCCCCAGGCAGAATCCCTTGCTCCTTTTTTGTCCCCCCATAGTTCACTGTAAATGCCTCCACCATTGCCTTATCACACCCACTGAATTTATGTGTTTCCATGCTTGCCTCCTCTAAGAGACAAGGACCTTGGGGGTGGCAGGGGTTGGGTCTTGACCCCCTTACATTTTCCCAGGCCTGAGATGCAGCTTCTTGGTGAATTACGTGGGTAAGGTGAATGAATACATGCATGCAGTCTTCAGGGACTTGTCATGAAATCATTCTAGCAGCCAACCACAAGCACACATTTGTTGGGACCGACTGGGTTAGTCAAGAAGATGCATTAGTGAATGACATGGCTCTGGTTTCCTAAGTTTCTACGTCTGATTGCCGAGGGAAGACTTTCAAACACAAAAAGTCACACAAATACGAGGTAGGTGTTCTATGCTGGACATGGGATGTGGGATGTTAGAGCATGACAGAGCTGGAGCCCCTCAGGAATAATAAACCCAGAATGGCAGACACAGCATGGAAACCACCCCTTCCCCACCCACAGCCAGGACAGGCATCTCTAACTGATCGCTGAACCCCAAGCCCCTGAGAACATCATGGAGTGGGACTCCTCAGCATGAGACTAGGATGCTGCCACCAACTGAACAGACTGGGAACACAATCAAAAAGCTGTTCATTCAACCTAAGAGAGTTTAGTTCACCAGCGCATTTCACAGATGGAGAAACTGGTGGAGGAAGTGAGATGCCCGAGATCTCCAAACATGGGAGCCTCAGGACAGATCAGAGGCACATCTGTTCCCTCCCCAGCACCTGCCGGCCTCACGGATTCATTGCCAATGTGGTTTAGACTGGAACTGTCCTGCCTACTCAACATATGTTCTGGGAGGCAAAGTGCCACACCCCTCCCCATTTCTCTGTTGTCCCCAACTTCACCAGAAGCCTTCCCTGTTACCAGGCTGTAAGCTCCAAGAGGGCAGGAATACTGACTGGTTCATTCACTGCTTTCCCGGTGCTCAACGAAAGGACAAGTGAATGAATGAATTGAGCGGATGTCCTCACTGTGACTTGCATCTCCCCCACGCTCCCATCCCCTGGCCATACCCCAGTTGAGTTCTCACTGTTTCCCATCCTGGGGTCCAGCCTCCCTGCCACCTATTGCCCCTTCCCCCAATCTACCCCGAATGTTACCTGCCTGCAGCATTCTCACACATCTGATCATGTCATGCCCCTTCCATGGCCCTCCATGCCTAGAGGGTCGTGACCTCTAATCTCCTCTGTGCGACACAGAAGCCTCTCCAGGCTCAGGCCCCTGCCTGTGTCTCCTGCTTCTTCCTACCATGTCCAGCCCTCTTGAAGCTCATGCTCCTTCTCATCTGACACTTTTGGGGAGCAGCATGTGGCCCAGTGACTAGGATCAGAGGCACTAAAGTCAGATCTGCCTGGGTTGGACTCTCAGCTCTGCCACCAGCAGCTGAGAGGCCTTGGGCAAGTCACT
>NW_007781945.1:2757-2978 GCF_000696425.1 Galeopterus variegatus
TCTGCCTGGGTTGGACTCTCAGCTCTGCCACCAGCAGCTGAGAGGCCTTGGGCAAGTCACTCCTCTCTCTGTCTCAGTTCCACCTGCTGTCAAAAGGCAAAAATAATAGAACCTAAATGGACGGTGTTTTGAGTTACATAAGAGTTGGCAGTGTCTCCTCACAGCCGCCACAGGCCTGTCAACACAAACTCTTATAAAATGACCCCCGCTTTTTTATTTAG
>NW_007781946.1:0-312 GCF_000696425.1 Galeopterus variegatus
GGATGTCTGGGTGCTTGGCTGTGAGAGGTGAGGCCACTGTGGAATACTAGGGCTGGACCTGGGTGTCTGCCAGGCCCTTGCTGGGGTCCTGTCTGGAATTGATAGACCCAGGCCTGAGACGGGTAGTGAGTGCTGGGGATGCTACAGAAACTGAGACCTGGAGAGGCACCACTCCCACCACCAGGGCCTGGCCCCAGCTGGGGCAGGGGGACATGTGCTGGGGACAGGGTCTTGCTTTGTTGCCCTGCACATCTTGATGTCCACAATACTGAAAGAGATCACAAAGCCACCAAATCTGGGGAAAGGACTGGC
>NW_007781946.1:2267-2977 GCF_000696425.1 Galeopterus variegatus
TGAGAGGATGGGCAACTGGTTACTGTCTTCTCCTGAATGGTTCTCCTGTTCAATTCAAACTAGAAGCAGTGGGCAGGATGTTTGCTTGCTGGCGGAATTTCTCAGTTTGTCTCTGTTTCCCTGGGTCCATCTCTCATGATCCTTTTAGCCAGGAGAGTGAGGTGTCTGGTGTCACCAGCATGGATGGGATGTCTCTCAAAATGGTCCAGATTATCAGAGGCATCTCCATCCAAGAATCCCAGGATTAGACAATATCAGCCCCTGCAGAGCAGACCCCTGGCCCTGAGAGAGGACAGGCAGCCAGGACATCCCCGCCCTCAACCCCAAATTCCGCCCCAGGGACACAGCCTAGAGGTGGTCAACTTTAAACAGAATCAGCCACAGTCACACTGAGTGACAACCTCTCTGTTTTTTCTAAATGAGAAAATGGAGAGTAGGGGAAATGATTCCTGTCCTCAGGGAACACCCAGTGTGACAAGGGAGGTACAGTCTTATCTTCAGAGACGGAGGCACAGCTCCAATCTCAGAGGTGGTCTTTGTCTCCTTGCATGATAAGGGTCTGGCGGTGAGAGAGATGACCACCTTTGCCCAGAGGTGGGAGGATCCCACCTTGCAGGCCTCCCACCCCCTCCGTCCCCACCCCCCACCCCCAAGCTGTTGGGAAGCCTGGCTCTGGTCCAGAAGCGAGTGTATTTTGGGTGGCTTGGTAC
>NW_007781947.1:0-686 GCF_000696425.1 Galeopterus variegatus
GAAAAATTTTGGTAGGATATTGAAAGGATTATACATCACGACTTTGTGGAATTTATCCCTGAAATGCAAAATGATTTAACATAGAAATATCATCAATGTAATATACCACATTGATAGAAGAAAGGAAAAAATGTCATATGATCATTTCAATTGATGTAAAAAGAACATATGACAAAATTCAATACCCTTACATGATAAAAACATTCAAAAAATGAGGAACAGAAGAAAACTATCTCAACATGATAAAAGACATACATGAAAACTCCACAGAGAACTTCATACTCAATGGTGAAATTCTGAAAGCATTTCATCTAAGATCAGGAACCAGGTAAAGATGCCTGCTTTCAGCACTTCTATTCAACATAACATTGGAAGTTATAGCCAGAGTAATTAGGCAAGAAAAGGAAATAAAAGAAATCCAAATTGGAAAGGAAGAAGAAAAATTATCTCTGTTTGCAGGTGATATGATTCTATATAAAAATCCCCTAAATATTCCACAAAAAGACTGTTAAAACTAATAAATAAATTCAGCAAAGTAGAAGGATAGAAAGTCAACACACAAAAAATCAGTTGCATTTCTATACACTAACAATGAATAATCTGAAAAGGAAATTAAGAAAAAAAGTCCATGTACAATAGCATCAAAAACAATAAACTAAGTAATTAACAAAGTAGGTGAAAGATTC
>NW_007781947.1:2707-2977 GCF_000696425.1 Galeopterus variegatus
CACCACGCTCAGCCAGTGAGCGCTGTGAGCGCACCAATCATCCCTATATAGGATCCAAACCCGTGCGCCGTACTCTCCCGAGTGCACCACGGGCTCGGCCCCTATTCGGCAATTCTAACTCTGGAATTAAAAGCAGGGCCTCAAAGAGACATTTGCACACCCATGTTCATAGCAGCATTATTCAAAATAGCTAAAAGCAACCCAAGTGTCCATTGACAGATGAATGGATAAGCAAAAAGTGGTATACACACACATACACACACACAAACA
>NW_007781948.1:0-419 GCF_000696425.1 Galeopterus variegatus
AACACTGCTTTGTCAGGGTTATCGGTTAAACCTGGATAACCAGTAGCTGCTCCAATATGGAACAAGGCAACTATATTTCCATAATGAATCTGAATGGCTGGGTAAAGCTGGATATGACAGCTGAGAGGGAGGGTTAGGTTGGGACCAAGAGCAAATGGCTTTCTTACACATTAAAAGCATAAACTTTTGCTCTGAGGCATGATGTTTGTTTTGCTCTAATTTTTGCATTTACAGTTTAATTTAGCATCTATTTTTTAGGTCCCTGTAAGATTCCATTAATTGAACTTGATTGAATTGTTATAAAATTTAGACTGTCTCACAGAGGTAAAAGGAACAACATGACAAAATTAAACTAGTAGGGGAAAGGAAGGGAGAGAATGGAAATAGTGGGGTGGGGTGGGAGTGGTTGGGAGGAAATA
>NW_007781948.1:1967-2977 GCF_000696425.1 Galeopterus variegatus
TCCAGTTTCACAATGAAGCCTGCATGGGAGTGGGTGTTGGAGAGGGAGAGCTGTCACTGGGTCTTGCCCCCGGCCTATTGTAGTGACGGTATTGGAAGCTGGCACCTGATACAGGATGAGGCCGGGCTGGCTCATGTCCCTGAAAGATTTCCAGGGCTGTATGTGGTAGAAGGAGATGAGACAGGTTGGTTCTGACACTTCACCAGTTTGATGTCAGATGAGTCCTCTCCTCTCTGGCTGCCTGGTTGGAGCATTATACTGGGGTTCAACCTAGAGGAGGGTGAGAAACTTTGACCCTCTTGCTTGCTCCCTCACCAGAGCTCCCACCCTGGTTCTTGACCAGAGGTGATTGTGCTCTGGTAGAGTTGCCAAATAAAATACAAGGATGCACAGTTAAACAAGCATTTTAGGTAAATAAGTAATTTTGTATAAGTATGTCCCAAATATTGCATGGGATGTGCTTATACTGAAAAATTATTCATTGCTTATCTGAAGTTCAAATTCAACTTAGTATCCTGTACTTTCATTTGCTAAATCTGACAATCCTAAGCCCGGAGGACTGACAATGTCTGGACACATTTTTGATTGTCATGGCTGGGAGGGAGATGCTGCTGGCATTTAGTGGGTAGAGGTCATAGGTGCAGCCCTAAATGTCGATATTGTGGAGGTTGAGAATCCCTGCTCTAAGACAAGCTGGCAGGCCAGTATCTTTGTGGGTAGTGCCAGAATCCAAACCCAATCAAGGTAAATTCACTTCTCTAGCAATCTGTGTGCATATGTTTAAGTGAATTCTTGATTAGCTGCTAAATACAATGGAGAGAGAATTAGACACCCTCATTATGCTTCCTCTGTCACGCAGTAATGGTGTGATCTTGCATAGATTGCTTAACCGTTCTTTTCCTGAGGTTTCTCATCTGTGAAATGGGGAAAAGAGTAATACCAGCTTATCATTTTTGTGTGTGCCTGTGAGGATTAAATTAGTTATTATATAGAAAATGCTTAGAACAGTG
>NW_007781949.1:0-463 GCF_000696425.1 Galeopterus variegatus
AAATATATATATACAGGCACACCCCCTATTGTTTTTATTTTTCAGGAGAACCCTAACTAATAAAAGAGATACAATTAATAATTCTAGGAACACCCAAAATAAACAGTAAACTATCCTTATATAACATAATTTCAGGTAGTGATGGGTAGGATTATATGGAAGAAAGTAGGTGTAAGGGAACAATATGTAGTATGATTTGGTAGGGGTGTTACATTAGATAGGACAATTAGAGAAAGTCAATTTGAAGAAGTGATATTTTAGTAGAGACCTGAGATAAATGAAACTAGTCATGGAAGATTTTGAGACATCATTCCCCATCTAGGAAACTACAAATACAAAACCCATGTGTCATGTGTACTTGAGGAACGGCAAGAAGGCCACTGTGATTTGACAAGAAGATGTTGTATGAAGATGGAAGAGAATAAGGTCACAGAGGAAAGAGGCATAGGGCGGTATCAATAGT
>NW_007781949.1:2429-2977 GCF_000696425.1 Galeopterus variegatus
AGAGAACAAGCCTGAGTATGCCATGCCACTGAGTCAAACTGAAAATTGTCTTTTAACCAATCTAATGCAATATATTAATTTTGATTTAATTTGTAAAATTAAAATATTAAAATAGAGAAGTAATTTTAGACTAAAATCGGTATAATTGGGCAATAGGAAATTGTGGATAATACTAGAATTAGGGTAAATATTATACATATTTACGTGTGTGTGTGTGTGTGCATATATATTATATATATTTATAATTTTCCTTTTGGTGAGATTAACACCCACTGTGTTAATTGGCTTCATGAGCACTGTGCAGAAAGTTGGAAAGGAAGAGACTGAACTGAGATGCAAGTAGAATATTTTACATGTGCCTCAAAGTACATGTATACTAGTTTATTATATTGTCTCATTATTCTTCATAATTACCCTGAGATTTTATTATCTTTAGATAGGTTAAGTAAGTTCATAGACACTCAGCAAGTACCTAGAAGAGCTAGGATATTTATTCAGATCTTGCATCCGTTAAAAATAAATAACTAGGTAGCAAACCAACATACCCG
>NW_007781950.1:0-391 GCF_000696425.1 Galeopterus variegatus
AAAGGAGACTTTAGGGGTTCTGCTCGGAAAGGAGTCTGGGCCTCTCTAGCCCTGCCATAGATATATGTTCCTGTGTATTGGGGTGATGTGCATTGAAAAGCAATGACTCCTGACTATCCTCAGTGACAACAAAAAACAATTCTGCATATAATTTCTTCCATGTATATGAAGAAAGGAAAGTCTTATGTCTTTTCTCTATAGAAAGCTAACTTTTGTGTTTTTACCTTCAAATATTTCACAAAGTTTTATATTTATTGTTGTTCTTTCCTGGATTCTCTCTCCACGTGATAATAATCCCTCATGTATTTTATAGTCATACCATAAACTGAACACAATTTTTTTTTCTTTTTTCTTTTTTTTTTTTTTTTTGTCTTTTTCCGTGTCCGGCAAT
>NW_007781950.1:2094-2977 GCF_000696425.1 Galeopterus variegatus
AAAGATGTGAAATTGCAACACACCACAAACCTACAGTATTTCTCAGGTGACAGAGAAATAGCTCCAATCGATTTTAAAATCCCATTAAAGCCAGCCAGCAAACCAGGGAATATATTGTCTGCAATAATGAAACATTCCTCTGGAGGCTTGGCCTTGGTAGAATAAGTAAAAAGGGTTAATTCCTTCTATTAATTCAGTTCACTCTGGCCATTGATAGGAATATAGAGTCAGATTCCTGAAAATCTCACACTTGGTTAGAGAAAAATCTACCATAACTAAATAGGAGTTAAAATGCAATATGAATAATCAATTTTATTATGTCATATATCTTAAGGTAAACACAATTTTCTCTTCCAGTAATTAAAAAATACATTAAGTGAATGGATATGAACTTTTTTATAGTGTTCAAAATAGTTGCATGAGATAAGATCATAAGAATTAAAGCTGGGAAAACAGACAGGATTTGCCTTTCTGCATGTTATCAGGAAAACAGTGCTTCCCTAGTTCACAAACATGGCCCAGCTCCATGGAGACATACACATATGAATCCTTCAAACAATATTTTGGCCATACTAAGTTTGTATACAAAAGTAATGAAGCCTGATTAATGCTAGATCAAATCTAAGCATGTTGTATGTGCTGTTAAATTTAAAGGGATTAGAGAAGAACATACATGTTTGATCACTACGTGTGGAAGCACTTGTTATGAGCATATATGCCACGGAACTCTATTACGACTGATATTATCATATATTGGAATTTTTTGAATATTGAACATGTCAAAGTTATGGGAAATGATACAATGGTTCTATAAAATATATGTGTGTGGGGGGGTGTATATATATTAGAAAATGCTTAAGTATTACTGGAATAAAATTAAAGA
>NW_007781951.1:0-1377 GCF_000696425.1 Galeopterus variegatus
AAGTCCATCCTCCAGGAAAGCACAGCCTCGGTACCCCTGAGAGCTCATTAGGTCACCAGTCCTGGGGGCCATCCCCACCCGTTTCTTCCCTGACTGCGGGAGGCCTTGCAACACCGCTTACAGCAGCATCCTGGAGCATGGCCCCAGGCCTGGGCCTCTCCCCCGGGGCCCGAGCCATCTGAGAATCATGGCCAAGGGAAGGCAGTTCTCTCCCAGCTTGGGGACAGCTAAAAGCCCATTGCCAAGTCCTGCACGTCCACTGGGGTGATCTCTCATTGCAGTCCCTCTTCCTTCCCCATCAACACCGACCTAGTTCAGCAGCTGGCCCCGTCTGCACCTAGGTCAGGTGTCCTGGGACAGCCGAGCTGATCTGCCTGCCTCCTCTCTTGCCTTTCCTCCCATCGAGCCTCTCTGCCTCCAGGGTGTCCTGCCTAAAACAGACCTAGATCCTGCCTCTCTGCAGAAAGTGCTTCAGCGGGTCCCGACTTTCTCCCAACCCACCTTTCGAGATTTTTCACTGGGCTCCACTCCTGCGGTGTTGCAGCCCAACTGAGCCACACTTTCCTGCACACGTCCTGTCATACATATCCTTGCTCAGGTTGTCCTTGCTACCTGCAGTGTCCTCTTCCCTATGTGTCCTGGTGTTCAGAATGGCCAGCTCCCCTTCCCCCAAAAGCCTGGCTTGATCCTTCAATTGGGAACCTTCTCTTTTCCGTGAATTCCCAACCTGTGGCTCCTGATCTTTGCCTTGTTTTGTTCCCTGCTCATGCTTTTTCCCACCCCCTCCAGGCCAGGAGCTCCTTGAGGGCAGAGCCAACCAGTGTCCCTACAGCACCAAGTGGGCGCTCAGGAAACATGGTAATCACTTCCCCGGCTTGGAATCCCAGAGCAACAGTGGTGAGAAAACAAAACAGCCTAGGCAATGGGGATCAGAGCCGTCAGCAGGACTGGGTTGGAGCAGAGGTTCTAGAACTCGCTTTCCTGTGTGGATTCAGGAGGTATGTGAACTCCATAAAGTGGATGCAGCCTTTGGGGAGTCTGTGAGTGTGTGTCTTTTGATGGGAAGAGGGCACGTAACTTTCACCAGCTCTTCAAAGAGGACTGTGGCCTAACTAAAAACGGAAGCCTGTGGGGTCCGGGCCAGAGCTGTGGGGAAGCCTGCTTTCAAAGTGGGGTCCAGGAGAGACAAGCTAGGGGCAGAGGTCTTCCTGGTGTCCCTGTGTGCAGATGCTCCTGGATTGGGAGGGGAGTGGCCAATGCACCCCACGTTCCCCATTCAGATTCAGGGAGACTAATGCAGCAGAGGTGCCATGTGGGGAGGAAGGAAGCCAGGTCACGGGCTCCAAACCGAGGCTCTCGAATGGGGAGGGCTCAAAA
>NW_007781951.1:2548-2977 GCF_000696425.1 Galeopterus variegatus
ATGCCACCGGCTTTGTTCTCCATGGGGAGGGGAGCGACACCAATTCAGAAGATATTAATGGGCCGTGCTATATCTGAAGGGATGCAGAAGTGACCAAGATAGAGCCCTTGCCCTCAGAGAGCTCCCCAGTCCCACAGAAGAAATGAAATGCAGGAATTAATAACTCGGTGTTCCTTGCCTTAAGAGCAGGGGTCAGCAAACTATTTAATTCGGGGTCAAATCCTGCTTGCCACTTGCTTTGTTAATAAAGTTTTATTCATATGCAACCACATCCATTCATTTATATATTGTCTATGGCTGCCATTTGCTACAATGGCAGAGTTGAGTACTTATGACAGAGACTGTCCGGCAAACTAAGCCTAAAATATTTACTATCTCACCCTTCACAGAAAAAGTTTGCCAACCCTGCTTAAGAGTGACCGACAGGCC
>NW_007781952.1:0-2977 GCF_000696425.1 Galeopterus variegatus
ACACTCTACCCAGAAGCATAAACCCTGGCTGCACTGCAGCAGTAAGGGATGTTGAAAAAGTTGGGCCTTTCCTCTGCTAGAGATATGTTAATTCGCAATTAACATAGGGTGAGAGTGATCCTTTTAGAATTTCTGGCTTGAAGGTCCACAATTTAGACTTGGATGTTGTTCCTACCCACAGTTGAAAACCCTGGCAATGTATGTTAGTTATATAATTTCCACCGCTGCCAAAGTTTCCTCCAAATTGAGCCCCTACACCCTTTCCCATCTGTAGCTCTCCAAATCCTCATCCCATATGGAAGCAATAATTACACTTAATAGCAACTGAATTTTCTACCTAATAATCACAATGTAATCTTCAGAGGCCAAAATACTGAACTCTTCATCCCAACTTAGAAGTTCCAGCATCTTTCGTTTACTCTATAAGATTTTGCTTTCTAGTATACTTCCTCCCCAACTTCACCAATCATTCTTCCCCAATGATCTCTAACTTTTAAGCATTTTATCCTTACCCTCCTCCCTCCCCCCCAACTCCAATTTCCCTAACATAACCAACAAGATTGGAGACTTGACTCTGCGAGAAAATATGTCTTCTGAAGCTTTATTAAATGTTATATTTCCTATAGTACCCTAGCCTGTTTCAGCACTTTTATATAAAAACCATGTGTTCTCTCTGGGCTGACATAGTTCTGCAGAAACAATGATCCAAAACCAGACAACGCCTCAAAGGTCAGATGTCAGGAATCTTCCTGCTGGGCACAAGCAGCAAAGTCATGAAGTTAGAACTACCAGGTCATGTACTGAGACATGTACCAAAAATGTCCAGAGGTGAAGTTCAGAGAGGACTGATAGAACACATCCATGATTTGGGAATCTTTGATGCATTCTAACATTCCTCAGAAACATACTAGAAATACAACTTAATATATGCCCTTTGAGAACTAATTTTTTTTTCTCTTGATTGATTTTCAAAGTTGTACAAGCAGGTCGACTACAAATCAAGGTAGCTAGATGTGACTTTGCAGTTTGTGTCCAGCAGGAAGATTCCTGAAATATAACCTATGATGTGTGGTCCAGTTTTGGATCTTTATGTCTGCAGAGTTATGTCAGCTCAAAGGGAAAACCTGGTTCTTACTCACATAAAAGTGGGGAAACAGGCTAGGGTACTCCTGCTAGGCAATATAACATATAATGAAGCTTCAGATGCACATGAACAATTTTTTTACTAGATAGCTTCACTTAGTTACCTAACAGGCATCTCCAACATAACATGGCTAAATCAGAACTCTTGATAATTGTCCAAATTCTGTCTCCTCCAGTCTTTCCTATTTCAGAAAAAAAAAAAAAAATGGTATTACAATCCACCTACTTGCTCAAGCAAAGAACCTAGGAGACATCTTTGGTTCTTTCTTTTTCTTTTTCAGTCATATCCAATCCACCAGAAAATCTGGCCATTCTAACCTCAAAATATATTTCCAAATTGTTTTATTTTCCCCCATGTTTACTGCTCCCTAATTTTAGACAGTCTCATATGTTGCTCCTTGTCTTTTGTTTTGCTCATATAAAAACATAATTTATACAGCTGGTAAAATTATATTACAACCCAGCTAAAACTGCTAAAAAATTGAACTTAGAAAAAAATACCAATACACTGCTTGGCCCTTCCATCAACTGGACTCAGCCAATATTTCCACATTCATCTTCTAGTAACCTCTTTTCATCTTTGCTATAATATGTACAACATACTGAATTTCCTGTCTAGGAACACTGCCTTAATCAAAGCAAGGTCCACTCTAATATGAGTATCAGTTATCTTTGAAATAGGATATGAAGAATTCTAAGGCAACTTCACTTTCCAAATTAATTCATTACCTAGTTCCACAGTTCATAGGATTCCCACAATATGATTTTTTGTGTGTTCATGATTCTGATATGTTCTTTGAAAATGCAGACAATATTGGTTTTTACTACAAAATAATTTGTAGTTGACACATGAAATTTATCTTCCTTACATTGATGGGCACCAGAAGCATTCCAGGGGATGAAAGAGGAATAGTTAAGTTGTGAGGCTGGGTAGCAACCTTCACCTCCTTCACACATTTGCTGACAGTGGATTCTAATGTTTTCTGCTCCTGTGCACTGTGGAGTCCTAGCGCAGAAATCCCCTTTGTGATTCTAGATATCTGCCAGCTTCACAGTGACTTTTCTTGAACTAATGAGAAAAACATTTTCAGAGAACTAGAAATATCTTTTAAACTGTGGGTGAATGTCAAGGAGCTGAAATCAACAGGTATGAGGCATGCTTGTCGAAAGACAGGAAATAGTGAAGTTTGACAAACAAAATATGGGTGGTGCTGTTCCCTGGACAGACAGGACACACAGGAGAAAGAATTGGGAAGAAGTAGGATGCAACGTTGAGTGCTGCACCTGCTGATTTGCAGAGACTTATGATATACATAAGTGAAGATGTGTATCATATAGTTGGTGTCGGGTGTTAACTTTGCCAAGATACCTGAAGGGAAGACAGAGATTCGTGAATTTCCAGAATACTAAGGATAACTGAAGAACTGGAAGCTGATAACATCAATAAATAAGAGTATCTACTGTAAGAAGGAAAAAAAAAGATAAGATATGAGGATAAAAATGGAACTCCAGGGATCGCCTTCACTTGTAATGCAAGTGAAGAGAAAGAAAACTACAAGAGGCAGTTAAGGGATGCTGCAGCGGAAGAGCGAGGTGAGAGATGCTTCAGAAGCCAGAGAGAGAAGGCTTCCTGAGGTAGAGAGTAGTCAAGGATGTCATATGTCGCAGAGAGGTCAAAAGAGATAAGGACTCAAAAGTTCCTTGGAGTCCATGAGAGATCTTTGACAGAGCTATTTCAGAGGAGTAGTAGGGACGAAACCAGATATCAATAGGTTGAGAAGTGATGGGAAAGTGAATCCTTATTTCAGAAAACTTAGTCATGAAGAAAAGGTCA
>NW_007781953.1:0-263 GCF_000696425.1 Galeopterus variegatus
CGATCTAAGTAAACTCATCTGACTGAGCTCATCGATCTAAGTAAACTCATCAGACCAAGTAAATCTGTCTACGTAAACGCATCAGACTGAGCTCATCGACCTAAGTAAACTCATCAGACCGAGCTCATCGATCTAAGTATACTCATCAGACCGAGATCATCGATCTAAGTAAACTCATCAGACCAAGATCATCGATCTAACAAAACTAATCAGACCAAGCTCATCGATCTACATAAACTCATCAGACCAAGATGTTCGATCTA
>NW_007781953.1:2498-2977 GCF_000696425.1 Galeopterus variegatus
AAGCTAATTGATCTAGGAAAACTAATCAGACCAGACTTATCGATCTAACTAAACTCTTCTGGCCAACCCCATCGATGTAAGTAAACTCATCAGACCAAGATAATTGATCTTAGTAAACTCATCAGACCAAGATAATCATTCAAATTATGCTCATCAGACAGAGCTAGTCGATCTAAGTAAACTCATCAGACCAAGCTCATCAATCTAAGAAAACTCATCAGACCAAGCACATCGATCAAGGTAAACTCATCACTCCAAGCTAATTGATCTAAGTTAACTCATCAGACAGAGCTAATTGATGTAACTAAACACATCAGACCAAGCTCATCGATCTAAGTAAACTCATCAGACCGAGCTCATCGATGAAAGTAAACTCATCAGAACGAGCTCATTGATCTAAGTAAACTCATCAGGCCGTGCTCAGCGATCAAAGTAAACTCATCAGACCGAGCTCATCGATCTAAGTAAACTCATCAGAC
>NW_007781954.1:0-2150 GCF_000696425.1 Galeopterus variegatus
TTCCAAAGCTCTGCTCTGCTCCAGGGAGGGTGGAGAGAGAGAGAGAGAGAGAGAGAGAGAGTGTATGTGTGCATTCTTGACAAGTTCCTCACATGGTTTGGGGAGATTCAGGCCTGTCTCTAGGAGACCTGCTTCTTAGGCCTGGAAGGTATATAAGGAATCAATATTTTAGCCCCAGACCATCTCTCAGAGGAAATGCAGTGCTTCTGACAATTGTCTTTGCTTGGGAAAACGTCACTTGAAAGTGGCTTGCTTTGAGGATATTTTAGCCCCTGGAGATTGCCCAATACTGGGCTTCTTACCCTTGGCCACGTAAGTACCCATCACGACAGAGAAGAGTAGCTATGTACCCCTGAAGACATGCTGGAAGGAGAACATTTCTTTGATGTTCTATTGGAAAACTAACATAAATTTTGCATTTGGTTTCAAGATATACCTGAGTTTACTTTTATATAAAAATACTCCCCCCCACCCCCACCAAAAATCTCAGAGACAAAAACCCTTCAAGTAAAAATCATACTTCTGGAAGGCATGATGAGTGGATCCTGTGGGCCTGTGTACTCTCAGGCAGGAACATAGGGGTTCACGTACCCCAGTTTGTGAAATGACTCTTTTGTGTTAATGACTTGTTTTCTGGAAAAGTCTCTCCCCCCACCTCCATCCCAGGAAGACAACATCATTAAATATCAGTGCTGTCCAGAGAGCATTTAGATATTCGTTATGATCTAGTTTAATGGTTTAAGAAAACAAAGAAAATGCATGTGTGTTGTTTCTGCTTTAGTTTTTCTTTTAGGTGACTTTTGGAAAAAAAAATTCTTGGGTCAGTTTCCAGATAGGTAAAAATATGAATCTGGGAACTCAGCAAATTCTTGAGGTTTACCAAGGATTTTCTTCCAGTTAAGATATGGGGGGAGGGGAGGGATTCTTTTCCAGAAGGCCTAATCCCAGCTCTGCTCTTGCATTTTCTGAAGTTCTCACATCCTAGCAGAAAGCTCTTTCTGGATTTAGATGCTGACAGTAATTTCCCTTCTTCACATGCCAGGATGAATAACATTTTTTTTTCTGGTCAGCTTTTTCCAACTTCATATTTTAGCCTAGAATACAACAAGATCATTGGAAAGTCTCAAGGACCAAAGAAGCATTTTATATTTATGCTCACCTGTCAGGTAGCTGAATCTCAGGGTCTGGCCTTGAGGCAAGAAAATCCCAGATACTCAGCTATGCCTCAGTAGGTTCATAAAATTTTACCACATTCGTGAGTGTTTGTTAATAAGATTTAGAATCACAGAATGAGACAGAACTAGAATGGGCCTTAATGATCACTTAATTGACTCTCCTCATTTTATAGTGCCAGAAACTGGGCACCAGAAAGGGTTAATGACTTGCCAGAGGTCACATGATGAGTTAGGGGCAGGGTCCCAGTCTCCTGACTCATTCTGAGATACCACAATAGGTAGTTAACTTTTGCTGCATGTCAAACAGCCTCAAACTTAGTGGCTTAAAACAACAACCATTAAGTTAGGTAACAATTCTGCAGGCCAGCAATTCGTCTTGGGCTCAGCTGGCTGGTTCTTCTGGTCTGTGCTGGGCTTGGCTGATCTTGGCTGGGCTTGCTTGTGTGTCTGCAGTCAGGTGTTATGTAGGCTGGGGCTGGCTGGCTTATGATGGCCTCATCTGGGATGACTGGGGTGACTAAAGTATCTCTCTTTCTATCTACCCCAGATTTGCCCACATCTCAGTCGAAGGAGTCCAAGAACAGCAAGGGAGAAATCTTTCAATGCATAGTCACTTTTTAAGACTCTGCTTGTGTCATGATTGCTAATGTCCCATTGGGCAAAGCCACAAGGCCAAGCCCAGATAAGAAGGGATAAACAGAGAGACAGGATATGCTACAGTCCATCTTCTTTAAAGAGTCTCACTTGTAGTTACTTGGTATGACAATATTGACATGCAGTCTTTGTAAATTATGTCATGGACTAGCCTCATATAATTTAATTATTTCATTTCATCTGGTGCTGGTAGATTGTAATTTATTACCTACTACTTTTGGAGTACAATCTATTGTAGGTAGACATATGGGAGGATCAAAGAAAAAGCCATTTCTAGTCCTCCAGTTTATAATGGAAACTTTCTTCCAGCTCCCGAAAACA
>NW_007781954.1:2733-2977 GCF_000696425.1 Galeopterus variegatus
GAAAAAGCCATTTCTAGTCCTCCAGTTTATAATGGAAACTTTCTTCCAGCTCCCGAAAACATGTTGAAAAGAAACCCAAAGGATCTGTGGATCCACCCCAATGTTTATACACAGCCCCAAGAGACAACAATAGTTCTATCCTCATATTTTTAAGGCCATTATATGGTTTGTACATGAAATCTATTTTTTTTAACCCCATTTGACTCTCATAGCATTCCTGAGGCATAAGTTATTTGTCCTATTT
>NW_007781955.1:0-2977 GCF_000696425.1 Galeopterus variegatus
GTGATCAAGGGTCAGCAGACACAGTCAGTATCTTATGACTTCTCATCAGTGCCCCACAGGCAATTTCAATCCAACAGATAGTTATTGGAAGCATACTCCACAGTAAGTCAAACCTTATTCTGGGGTATGATTTGTTTCTGTTTATATGCTCTAATAAACAAACCCTAAAATAGCCCAGTTGTGAAGGTGCCTGGTCTTGGTGTAGCAGAGGAAACAGCTATGGTCCTTAATCTGAGTTCTCACACCAGCACAGGGAAAACAATGTAGGCTCCTCCATTTCTGAATAGTTCTAAGGAGCAAATCTGAATGACTATCAAAATGCAGAATTATATTATACTGGTTGGCAAAAAAAAAAAAAAATCACTAGATTTTACTTCTAATATTTTACTGTGAAAAAACTGAAAGTTCTCTCTTCTTTCTTTTTTTCCTTAACGGTTTTACTATTTGCTGTTTCCATGGAAAAAATATAAAGAGCTAATGAGCAGTTTTTCCTGTGTGTTTAAGGATCTTTAAAATAAGAATGAGTTTCACAAATGCAAAGAGAGTGAACGAGAAGAGGGGAACAAAAGTGAAACCCAAGAAAGCCTGTTCCCCCATCTCATGGAAAGCTCTTATTAAGTGAATAATTCATGGGAACAAAGGCTTTACAGTTGCCAAATTCTTACTGAATATCAGTTTTTCAGTGGATGAAATATAGGATAAATAAAGAGCCTGTCTTATCAGTAATTTGTGCATGAACAAGCCTTTTATGCTGAATTAAGCTGATTAAAGAAGTATTAACTAAGACACACTATATGCAAGAAAATCTGACAGATACTATAACTGGATATCCATTTATTAAGGAAATGCCTTAAAAACAGAAGTTGGAGCAGTTGAACACAGAGTTCAAATTATAACTATAAATTTATCTTTAATGCTTCTACTTGGCTAGCAGATAAAGCCCACAAGAAACAAAACTAAATGTCAGTTGACCTGTAGTTTTCAGAGATGAAGTACAGAGAGTATTTTTTTTAATTTTATATTTATTTGAGATATTTCTATATTGCAAAAAAAAAATAATTCAGTTACTGTGTGTTTAAGGATCTTTAAAATAAGAATGAGTTTCACAAATGCAAAGAGAGTGAACGAGAAGAGAGGAACAAAAGTGAAACCCAAGAAAGCCTGTTCCCCCATCTCATGAAAAGCTCTTATTAAGTGAATAATTCATGGGAACAAAGGCTTTACAGTTGCCAAATTCTTACTGAATATCAGTTTTTCAGTGGATGAAATATAGGATAAATAAAGAGCCTGTCTTATCAGTAATTTGTGCATGAACAAGCCTTTTATGCTGAATTAAGCTGATTAAAGAAGTATTAACTAAGACACACTATATGCAAGAAAATCTGACAGATACTATAACTGGATATCCATTTATTAAGGAAATGCCTTAAAAACAGAAGTTGGAGCAGTTGAACACAGAGTTCAAATTATAACTATAAATTTATCTTTAATGCTTCTACTTGGCTAGCAGATAAAGCCCACAAGAAACAAAACTAAATGTCAGTTGACCTGTAGTTTTCAGAGATGAAGTACAGAGAGTATTTTTTTAATTTTATATTTATTTGAGATATTTCTATATTGCTCAAAGGTAATTAATTCAGTTATATTAACACATGGTGATTTTTTAAATAATTGGCATTTATGTATTATATTTAAAGTGTTTATAGCAAAAATAAATGTCTCCAAATTATGTCTAGCCTCTGAATAACAAGCTATAGCTTGGAAAACATGTGAATAGCAAATAAAATTCTATGTATGATGTTCTAATTTGTCAAACAGATCAAAATACTATGGAATTTCAGAAACTGAGAATCCCAAAAGAAATCAATGATCTTTTTTCCTTAATATGGCATTTTCTAAAAATTCACATTAATATTAACTAAAAGCTTTGGGGAGGACCAAATAGAGGGCAAATAAATACATTGAATATAGCAAAACTATGGGCATGATTTTATAATTTTAACATTTTCTTGTACATATTTGTGGGGTATAATGTGATGTTTCAATACATGCATATACTGCACAATGATTCACTTAGGGTAGATAGCACAGTTTTGTACCCATTAGTCCACCATTTCTCCCTTCTAACCCTCTGCCCTCTGGTAACTATTATTCTACTCTCTACTTTTAAGAGAACCACTTTTTTTTTTTTAAAGATTCCACATATGAGTGAGATCATGTGATATTTGTCTTTCTATGCCTGTCTTACTTCACTCAACATGATGGCTTCTGGTTCCATCCATGTTACAGCAAGTGAGAGAATATCATTTCTTTTTATAGCTGAATAGGACTCCATTGTATATATACATACCACAGTTTTTTATGTATTCATTTGTTAATGGGTATATAGGTTGATTCCATCTCTTGGCTGTTGTAAATAGGGTTGCAATGAACATGGGAGTGCAGGTGTCTTTGATATATTGATTTCATTTCCTTTGGGTATATACCCAGCAGTGTGGTAGCTGGGTCATAAGGTAACTCTACTTTTAGTTCTCTTAGGAACCACCATACTGCCTTAGGAACCGCCATACTGTTTTCCACAATGACTATGCCAATTTATATCCCCACAAACAATGTAGGAAGGTTCCCTTTTCTCCACAACTTCACCAGCATTTGTTATTTTCTGTCTTGTTGATAACAGCCATCTAACTGGGGTGAGATGATATCTCATTGTGGTTTTAATTTGTATTTCCCCGATGATTAGTGATTTTTAGCACTTTTTCATATTCTTGTTGGTCACTTGTACATCTTCTTTTGAGAAATGTCTGTTCAGGTCCTTTGCCCGTTTTTTAATTGGGTATTAGTGGTTTTTTGCTGTTGAGTTGTTTGAGTTCCTCATCTATTCTTGATGTTAGCCCCCTGTCTGATGTGTGCTTTGCAAACACTTTCTCCCATTCTGTAGGCTGTATCTTCACTTTGTTGATTGTGTCCCTACCAT
>NW_007781956.1:0-573 GCF_000696425.1 Galeopterus variegatus
TGGGGTGGTACAATTCAGTTCATGACAAGTATATAGGATTAAATGATTTAATACATGTTACGAACTTAAATCTGTTACAGTAAATACACATGCAACATTAACTGCAAAATTATTTTAATTTTCATTAGCCACAATAAATGTAGTAGCAATAGTCTTTAAGGTAGTACGAGCATCACTGGTAGTAATAATAGCAGAACCGTCTGACAGAAAAGGAGAGAGGATCTTTATGAAGGAAAGGGGAAGATATGCTTTAAGGAGAAGTGAGACACAAGGGAATAGTACTTGTATCACATTATTCCAGTTACTATGGGTATGTAATGTATTTCGTCAAGATTAGTGGCTTAAATCAACACTTATTTTCCTCAAGAATTCACAGTTTTGTTGGAGCCCAACAGGGATAGCTTTCTCAAGCTGTACTTGTCATCAGACAGGACAGTTCATAATCTCCCTCATATGTCAATGCCAGCTGTCAGCTGGGCCCTCAGCTAAACACCTGCGTGGGGCCTCTCCATGTGGCCTGGGCCTCCTCATGACATGATGTCTGAGCACCAAGAGTGAGCCTCCTGAAGGGGA
>NW_007781956.1:2343-2977 GCF_000696425.1 Galeopterus variegatus
GATTTAAGAATTAGGGTAGGAAAGATGGAAAATATAAAATTCTTTCTCAAGATTTCCATTAGTTCAAGTGGTTCAGCAAAGAGACTAGAACATGGGAAGTCAGTGTTAAATACTTCTGAATTAAAATTTTTTAAAAACTCAAGCCCCTCACCCCATCTATAAGCTATAGATAATCTGAGTTTCCAGAGTTGTGAAGGCATTTGATTCAACCTCCTCATTTTCTTCAGGAGGAAACTAAAGGCTCAGGAAGTCACATGATTTGTCCAAGGTCACAGAGAATGACAGTGGCAGAGCTGGAACTCTGTAGTTTTCCTGAGTGCCACTTCAGCATCACTGAATGGAAAAACTTGCCCTCTTCTCATTGTTTTCAGCACTAACAACTAGATTAATAAGATCTAAGTAATAAAAAGTCTAAAGGGTGCTATGTTTCTTTGAATGCAAGACAAGCTTTCAGAGGTGACAGAATGTTCCCACTTGGAGGTACTGGATTACCTCTGCCTCTGTATCCCCCATGTGAACTCAGAGTTGCCAATTTCCAAGACCTCAAAAAGAGTGAGTTTTGGGGCCGGCCCCGTGGTGCACTGCTACAGTGCGCCGCTTGGGAGCATGGTGGCACTCCCGCCGAGGGTTCGGA
>NW_007781957.1:0-557 GCF_000696425.1 Galeopterus variegatus
AAATAACAATGAAACACCGCTATATACTGATGAGAATGGCCAAAATCTAGAATGCTGACGACATTTAATGCTGACAAGCATGTGAAGGAACAGGAAGTCTCATTCAGTGCTGATGGGAATGACTGCAAAATAGTACAGCCACTCTGGAGGACAGTTTGGCAGTTTCTTACAAAATTGAACATACTCTTACCATATGATGTAGCAATTGTACTCCTTGATATTTAATTAAAGGAGTTGAAACTTACATCCACACAATTACTTGAACTCAGATGTTTATGCCAGCTTTATTTATATTCAAATGCTTATTCTTTATCCATTGCCAAAATCTTTGAAGTACCCAAGATGTCCTTCAGAAGGTGAATGGATAAGTAAACTGTGGTATATCCAGACAATGGAATATTATTCGATGTTAAAAAGAAATGAGATATCAAACCATAAAAAGGCATGAAGAAAACTTGGATGCATATTACTAATTGAAAGAAGCCAATATGAAAAAGCTACATACTGTATGATTCATCTATATGACATTCTGGGAAAAGTTAAAACTATAGAGACAG
>NW_007781957.1:2010-2977 GCF_000696425.1 Galeopterus variegatus
AAAAAAATTAATTGATCTAAAAGAAGACAAGAAAGCAGCAAGAAAGTCAAAAAGAACAGAGGGAACAAATAGAAAATAAATAGTAAGATGATAAACTTAAACCCAGCCATATCAACAATTGCATTAAATATAAAGGTGTTAAATACTCCAATTAAAGGGCAAAGATTGTCAAAATAGACCAAAAACAAAACAAGACCCAACTCTATGTTATTTACAAGAGATGCATTTTAAAAGTAAATACAATAATGGGGTGAAGGTAAAAGGATGGGCAAAAACACACCATTTAAATATTAACCATAAGAAATCTCCTAAGGCTATTAACATCAAAGTAGATTTCAAAACAGGGAATATTACTGGAAGTAGAGAATAAAAATTTATATATTTATTTTTATATTTATTCAGACTATACTATTTATATTGTTATAAAAGATAATAATAAAAGGGTCAATTTCTGAAGAAAATATCACAATCTTAAATATATATTTCAAGCAATCAGGTGCCAAGGTAGTCAATTAGGACAATGAGACAAACTGAAAGTAATGATCAAACATTTAGTCACTTACTATGACATTCCAAGCAAACAGCAAAAAGAGGTACCAATTCCCTAGGTATATTAGTCCGTTTCTGTTACTTATAACAGAATACCAGAAAATGTTAATTTATAAATAAATCAAATTCATTTCTTACAGTTTCAGAGGTTGGGAAGATCACAGTCCAGGGAGTGCATCTGGTGAGGGTCTTCTTCCCATGTTGAGAGAAACTGGCTTTAGCAAGAGAACTAACCTTCTCACTTGCTCTCCTTATAAAGCCATCAGAACCATGCCCATTACTTCATAAATGGATCAGCCTATTCAGGAGAGCACAATCCTCACAATCCAATCACCTCTTAAAGGCCCCACCTTTCAGATACCATAATTGGATTGCCCATGCTCTTAACACTGTTACAATGGGGGCAAGTTTCCAATAA
>NW_007781958.1:0-328 GCF_000696425.1 Galeopterus variegatus
TTTTTCAATTTCTTGTGTGTTTAAGTAGGTTTCATTACCTTGTAGACATTTATATATAAAATAGATTTTCCTACTTTCTTTTTGTGTATTTTAAATACCGTCTCATATTCTGCAGTTTAATCGTTTATATATGCCATGTTGTCAATCTTTAGCTTATACCTTTTTTAGTATGAAAGAGAAATCTTTCTTTTTTTGTAGCCCCTGTTTATAATTGTATTCTTGTTTGTTTTAACTTGCTTTGGAAGTCCTCACTTAGGCAGGACTACAAAATGACACATTTCATTTAGATTCGGTGTTTTCTAGTTTAATGTAGTTTAAACCCGGAAAA
>NW_007781958.1:1966-2977 GCF_000696425.1 Galeopterus variegatus
AGGCTCATTTTCTCCTACCATATTCTCATAACACATAAGGCTTTGTGATCTGAGATGCGTGAGTTTTTGTCCACACACCAAGTGAGCAGTTCTGCAGTATACATCAGCCAGTTGTGCTCTAAGATGATTCAAATCTGACGGTATCTACTTGAAGATAGCATGAGGTCCCACAGGTTGAGGGCTCAGTCCCACAAGAGCGCTCTCACGTTGGATGCCAGTAGCAAGCACAAGTTGTGGCATGTGCTTCTCACTGACCTGCTATAAACTGGAGATTCCTATGACACCCTCCTCAGCTTTGATTAATTTGATAAAACAACTCACAGAATTCAGGGAAACACTACATATATTTTCCCACTTCATTAGGAAGGATGTTACTAAAGATACAGATAAATAACCAGACAGAAGTGATGCATTTGGGTGTGAGGTATGGGGAAAGGGTACAGAGCTTCTGTGTCCTTTGAAGGTCACCACTCTCCAGGGACTTCCAGCTACATGTTCAGCTATCTGAAAGCTCCTCCAAACCCTGAAATTTTGGGTATATATGGAGGCTTCATTACATAGGCATGATTGTTTACATCATTCACCACTGGTGATTAACTGAACCTTTAGCCCCTCTCCCTTCCACTTTAGCCCCTCTCCCCTCCTGGAAAGATGGGAGGTGGGTGAAAGTCCCAACCCTCTAATTCTGCCTTGGTCTCTCCAGTGACCAGACCGCCATCCTGAGCATATCTAGTGGTCTCCAGCCACCAGTTATCTCATTACCATAAAAGCAGATACCACACTAGAGATTCCAGGTGAGTTGAATTTCAGCAAAGAGGGACAAAGACCAAATGACATATTTCAGAATATCACAACGTGCATCTGTTGGCAGGCTCACTTCAATTGAATTTATGTTTGCTGCTGTCTTCTCATTGTATGTGAAGACTAGAGCTCTCCCTGTAGCCCCTTGGTGAAATGTGTTTTTTATTTTAGGGACAGTTGACATTCAGGGATGTGGCCATAGAATTCTCT
>NW_007781959.1:0-2977 GCF_000696425.1 Galeopterus variegatus
TGGTTTTTTGTTTGATTTGCTTTGGTTTTTAGTAATTGTGGTGGTCCTCAAGAACAAGCAGGAATAGTTTATATTCTGGAACAGTTACCTGCTGAGGAAAAACCTAGATGAAAAGAAAGGTGCGGCTTTCCTGCTGGCTTTACTCTGGAGATCCCTCCTGATTGCAGCTTCCTGCTGGGGATGAGTATTAGGGTGTGGTGTAAGGGAATATTTTTCCAGGAAAAGAAGTATGGCCATACCCTATAGCCCCAGTGCAGCTGTGTTCTCTGTAACTGGTGTGGGTTTATGTGCATGGGAATTTAGAAGTGTCCACGGGGCATTGTGTGGCGTGATCGTGAATGTGTGTGGGAGTGTGCAGGGGTGAGAGTGTGTGTCCCCTCAGGAGACATGTCCCGCTTACACAGAACAACTGCTAGTGTCAGCTTTCTCAAGGAAAACCCCATCACCACTGTGTGCTTAACACACACTGACTCATACACCGCTCAGCACAGCCATACCTCGGGGTTTGTCTTCTATCCCACTCCTCAGAAATGAAGTCAGAGATGAAAGATTCAAGCTCTCAACTGCCCATGTGAAAGAGCCTAAGATTAAATGCAGGGGTGTGGCCCATGGAAAGCTCTGAACTACTGCACTGCATTCATCACTCAGCAGTGGGTCATTAGACACAGTGCAAATGTGTCTCAGCATTCATGTGTGTACCAGCAAGTTCCTGAGCACACAGAAGTCCCAACCACTGTCAGTCATTATAAAGTAGCCTCTGTGGTCACACAGCCCAGGTCTTCTTCACTGTGTAATAGTGCAAATGTTGGCACCGAAACCAGTGTGAGAAGCACTTAGACAACCAGTGTCCTTCTGCTCAGCCACCAATTCAGAGAGGGTTGAAGCACCACGTAGAATAACTTCATCCACTTCTGTCTATAATCGTAGAATAACTTCCTCCACTTCTGTCTATAATTCATAATTCTTATAATAAAGGATTAGTGAATAAACAAAACCAAATGCTTTTCCTGGAATTAAATCTAGTCCTGCAATGAAACTTTACTTTTATTTAATTGCAAACACAACACAACAGAGGAGAAATGCACCAGCAGCATGTGCGGGTCCAGGAAGGCTGAGACAGTCTTGGGAGACATCAAGAAGACCCTGGCAATTTAGCTGGAGCTCGATACGGGCAGGAGGAGGGATGGGGTCTGTCATTCAATAACAGCATAAAGATTAGTACATTTCTAGAGCAAACATTTCGTATTGATTCAGGTGGTCTTAGGTCCACAGGTGAGGACTCTCTGATGGAGTTTGGATGTGTTGTCCCCTCCAAAACTCATGTGGAAATTTGATCCCCAATGTGGCAGTGTTGGGAACTGATTGAGTCACGGGGACAGATCCCTCATGAATGAATTAATGCTTTCCCTGGGGGAGCAGGGGTAGTGAATAAGTTCTCTGCTCTATTATCTCCCATGAGAGCTAATGGTTTAAAGGACCCTGGCACCTCCACTCTCACTCTCTCTCTTGCTTCCTCTCTCATCCTGTGATCTGCTTGTACCCACCAGCTGCCTGCTGCTTTTCTGCCATGAGTAAAAGCAGCCTGAGGCCTATGCCAGATGCTGCAGTCCCAGAATCGTAAGCCAAATAAGCCTATATTACACAGTTCCAGGTACTTCTATTATAGCAACACAAAATGGAATAAAACACTCTCCATCTCACTCCTTTCCTCTTCCTCTCCTCCGGGCTTCTTCCACACTGCAGGATGGTCCAGCAGCAGCTCACTCCAGGCTGGTGAACGACCCAAATCCTTCTACTCTAGACCTGTATCCACAGCAAGCAAACTCCCTCAGTAATTGATGAGCACCACCACCAGTGCACTGACTGTGACTCTGTGTGCTCCTGGCTCCTTGAGGGTCTGTTGGAGGAAGAGGATCTTCCAATGCCAAGGAACACTGTCTGTCTTTGTCTAAGATAGACACGAAGCTTTTCTGGTTTACAAGTATAGTTTTAAAAGGTCACACAAGCCCACAGAGGCCCAAAGACCTGCTGGGCCCACGTGCCCTGAGGTACCCACACCAGAGCAGGTAGGCACCACTGTGGGACAACCCCAGCCCAAGACAGTGCATGCTTCCCAGAGAGTCCCTTAAGCCGCCAGCCCCATAGGGTCCCAAACCACCTGCATTGGAACAGGTAGGCACCACTGTGGGACTCCCCGGCCAGTGCCCATGGCCCAGAGAGGCCTGGGCCTGCCATCCACAGGCACCGAGGCAGCCATGCCAAACTGGCAGTCCTGGCAGGAACCTAGCCAGACATTAATGTCAAATGACTGGACCATGAAATCCCCTGCCACGATGACTAAACAACAATGGAAAGATATCAGAAATGTGAAAAATCAAGAAAGTACACAACCAAAGGGTAATAATAACTCTGAAGCTATAGATTCTAAAAATCAAGAAGACCTTGAAATGACTGACAAGGAATTTCAAGGGATAATCCTAAGGATACTAAATGAGATAAAAGAAGTGTGATCCCAGGGAGCAGAAATGAAGAACAGGGACAAAGGGAAAGCCGATTTAGAAGGTGCTGGATGAAGAACGACTTTGCATGTTCGCCAGGCAAGAAACACAGCTGCGATCCCCGTTACCAACAAAAGACAATACAGGCAGAATTCCATAGCTTCACTCTTCAGCCCAGGACATTAAGGTTCAACCTCTGCACGAGACGCATAAATATCCTTTGGATTTTCTTCAGTAAGCACACACTAGAGAGCTTCCAGAAAGGAGCACAGAGCTGCTGACACCTTGATCTTAGCCCAGTGAGACCCATGGTGGACTTCTGACCTACAGAACTGTAAGTTTCACCAGGTATATAAATGTCACACAGTCTCTGAGGGAGCTTCTGATGAAGTGGATACCATTTAAAGTGGCATTGCCCGATTCTAAGATGGCGACGGGTCTGGAGCGGCCGTGCCAGGAGACAGCGCGACCCTGAGAAG
>NW_007781960.1:0-992 GCF_000696425.1 Galeopterus variegatus
TTATCCTTAGTCTTTGCAAATAATACTCCTGGGGACAGGGATCTTATGTAGCATAAGCTGTATATATGACACAGAGGTCATCTCCAATCTAACATAAACTTTGTGCAACTTCATTGATGAAACACTTTGCAATACAGCTGGAGAAAAGCATTTGGGTGCATACTTATCAACTGATGTGCCAGATGTTATGTTTGAAAAATGTCATAAGAGTGCTTTGTAGAAAAATTACTTAATAGTTCATTATATAAGTGAAAAATTGCTTCTGGGCCTCCAAAATGAGGCTTTGGGGAGTTACTGCATGTTATCCTAACTCATTCTGCCACCAGTGTGCTGATGTCGCCATTAGAGAACTACTTCAGCTCTCTTGGACCTAAGTTTGGCAGCTCCAGATTCCAGCAACCTCACAGAATATGCCTGGGAATCCAAAATGAAAATAGGTCATTATATTCCAAATAGAAGTATATGTGCTAGAAAATGAAATCTAATATACCTTTACTAACTTTCACAAAAATCAGACTGTAATAGATGGTATGAAAATGAATTTATCCAGTAAACCATATTAAAAAGAAATAAAACAAGACAGAACAATATTGGTGCCCTGGCCTAAATAAAGTAGTTGGTTACTACTTTCCTTCTCAGTCACCTCAGGCTTTTGTAGCGTAAGGACTTTTACCATTTTCAGCTGCTAAAAGATTCAATAAAGACACGATGTGCTGTACTTTTCCTTTAGCAAGGCAACCTGACATCCTAAATAAGACCGAATGTTTGCCAATAGGTGGAAGAGGAACCTTGGGGTTTTCTTAAAAGATTTCCTTTTTCTATTCCTCTAAGACTGATTTTAACTTAAAACTGATTTTGTTTTTCTTTCCATGTATACAAGGTATCTTTTCTTGGTTTGTTTTTATTTTCCCCAATATTTTCCCTGAAGGCTTTTCAGAGCTCTTAGATTTTAATGGAAATTTATTGTTGGGTGTTTGAAGTCAAAAGGAATA
>NW_007781960.1:2548-2977 GCF_000696425.1 Galeopterus variegatus
ATAGCCTATCTCCTCAAAACTGAGCTTCTGGATGACACAGATTAAAATATGGATGGAAGTGAGAGTGGAAGAAAAAAAGGAAGAACTATGGAGAATGAATCTAATACAACGTGATTGGTACACAAACAACAAATCAAGGTGCACAAACTATTTTCTCAGGAGATTCTCTCACTAAATCATTGCATTTTACTCTCTGTGAATCTGAGTGAAATCCTCATCCCAGTTTCTCATGTAGAAGCCCTTTGAATAATAAAAGAAAGAGGTAAATAATTATGCAAGCAATACTGGGAAAAGCAAAATGTAAGGATACATTGCAATGTGAGTCAAAAGACCTAAACTGAAGGCCAGCACTCATCTGGTCTATCACTTCCCTCTTCTGTGCCTCTGTTTTCTCTTCTGAAAAGCAGAGGTTATAATACCTGCCCTTCT
>NW_007781961.1:0-827 GCF_000696425.1 Galeopterus variegatus
AAGCGTCAGCAGCGGGAACCGCCGAGAGAGTGAAGGAGGTCCGAGAAGGAGTCCCCTCGGGAAGGGGTGAGCTCCTCCCGGGTTTCGGCACCCATGAAAGAACGACAGGACCCTGGCTGACAGATCACCGGAGACATTCCACTTTATTTGAGGGTGAAGCATACATTTATAGAGAGCTGAGTTCTGGGAGAGGGTGGTTAGTACGTGGGGCGGTGGCTGATTGGTCAGAAGGGCGGGTGATGATTTTGAGAGGTCATACTTTGGCACCGGCGGGAATGTTAGGACCTGGAAGAGAAGCCAGAAAGGCACCATGTTTTAGGGAATGTCTCCTTTGGGGTTTTATGGAGCCCTACAGTACCCTTGTATGTTGCTGATGGAAATGCAAAACGGGATAGCTGCTTTGGAAAATAATTTGGCACTTTCTTCTAAAGTTAAATGTTCTCTTACCGGGCTGGCCCAGTGGTGCACTGCTACAGTGCGCCGCTTGGGAGCGCAGTGGCACTCCCGCCGAGGGTTCGGATCCCACATACAGACCGGTTCCCGCTCACTGGCTGAGCGAGGTGTGGGAGCAACACCCTACAGTACCCTTGTATGTTGCTGATGGAAATGCAAAACGGTATAGCTGCTTTGGAAAATAATTTGGCACTTTCTTCTAAAGTTAAATGTTCTCTTACCATGTGACCCAACCATTTTATTCCTAGGTATCTACACAAGAGAAATTAAAATACATATTCACACAAAGACTTGTATACGAATGCTTTATAGGAACTACATTAGTATTAGGCAAAAACTGGAGACATCCAAAATGTTCATCAACTTGTAATGAG
>NW_007781961.1:2336-2977 GCF_000696425.1 Galeopterus variegatus
TCGATTACAGTTTAGGCTTTCCTACTTTGGTATTGGTTTGTGTGGAGGTTTTTGCTCCAGTAAAGGCCACATACAATAGCTGGAGAGAGGCCTCTAGGAACTGAGGATGGCCCCTAGTTGAGAGCCAGCAAGGAAATGGGACCTCAGTCCTACAGCTGCATGGAGTTCTGCCAACAACATGAATGAACCTGGAAATGGGTCCTTCCTGAGGCCTCCAGTAGGGAGTACAGGAAAGCCTTATGATTTGGCCTTGTGAAATCTCAGCAGAAGACCCAGGTGAGCCACACCGTACCTGGACTTCAGACCCACAAAACTGTGAGATAGTAAATTTGTGTTTTTTGAAGCCATTGTTTGTGGTAATTTGTTAAGGCAGCAATAGCAAATGAAAACAGGGAGCCACACACAAATGACTACATACTGAATGATGCTGCTTATATGAACGTCTAGAAAAGATAAAACTATAGTGATAGAAATCAGATCAGTGGTTGCTTGCCAGGGGGTAGGGGTTCCAGGTAGAAGACTGACTGCAGTGTCACAAGAGAATTTTGGGTGTAATGGAAATATGATTATTGTGGTGGTTACATGACTGCACATATATCAAAATTCATCATATTCTACACTTATTATTATTACATTTTTTG
>NW_007781962.1:0-2976 GCF_000696425.1 Galeopterus variegatus
AAGGCAAGCGGGGAGCTCGGGTGGAGTTGGCGGGGTCTGTCCCATGCAGGGCTCTGAGGGCCGCACTGGGGGTCTGGGTTCTATCCTTGGCTGGACCCCCAGCCCCACGTGACACAGGGAACCTGAGTTGCAGCACAGCGGCCTTTCAGTAGGCCCGCCTCTGGCCGTGCCCGAAGACCCCAGAATCTAACCTCAGGCTCCATTTGTCACGCTCCTGCCAGTGTCTGATATCCTCATCCCCACCCTGCAAGTCGGGGAGAGCCATGCCTACTTCTATAGACCAGGAAACGAGAGCACAGAGAGGTTTAGTAACGTGCCTACTCTCTCCAGCACGGAAGAGCCCAACTCCAGGTTCAGGTTGAGCTGTCGGGTCCCACGGCCGGTGACTGTTCAGCACATCTGGCTGATTCTGCAGATGGGCCAAGTTCCCTGTCCACCTCCCCTGCGCCTCCCCTGACCCTCCCTGACCCTCTCCCACCTTCCGGTCTCCTGTCCAGTGATGAGGATGTGCTCAGGAAGAAAAACGGTGGGCAGCAGAAATGAGACACGGCCCCGTGGTGATAAAACCACCACAAAAGTGATTATTCAATCACTGTAACTGTGCTGTACAAGTATACATTTTTTTGAAATAGAGATCTGTTAGTAATTAGAAGGAATGCTCATGTGGGAAACTCCATGAAGTAAAATTAAAGTTTACTGTATTTTTAATTTTGTAAATGGGTTTGCAGGGAGCTAGGAGTCTTCTGCATAATGAGCATTTTAAATAAACAAACAGGTAAAAATACCAGAAGCTCACACGTGGACAATATTGCAAAGAAGCTGCTACTTTTCTAGTAAAATATTAGATTTTTTTTTCCCCACTATCTTCCTTCAAGCCAGAATTGGATCATTATAGTCCAGAATCAGCCCTCTCAAAGCGTGGACAATATTGCAAAGAAGCTGCTACTTTTCTAGTAAAATATTAGACTTTTTTTCCCCCACTATCTTCCTTCAAGCCAGAATTGGATCATTATAGTCCAGAATCAGCCCTCTCAAAGCAGTTGCTAGTTTTGAAATGTTTACAGGGGAGACCTGAGATGTGATTTCTGGCCCTAAATGTGGGTCCCGGATCTGCTGGACTCCGGGAGCAGTGGCCAGTGGTGACAGGAGGTCACCCGCAGAGATAGGGTGTCCAGAGTGAGTGCTTGCCTTTGAACTGGAAAAATGAGCATCTTTATTTTGCCTTAGGAAAGTTCCCTAATGCATCAAGTGAGACTGCACTTGCCAACACCAAGCGGAGGAATCTGGAAAACATGGTGTAAACATGACATTTCACACACCGAGGTGAGGCCCTCCACACATGTTACGGATAAACTACTGGTACTCCCCGGCTGCTGCGGGGTCGGCCGCGTTCCCCAGCGCTCCCCACGCAGCCCCCGCCTTTCCTTTCATGCCTCATGTCCTCTTGGAGCCAGCGCTAGGGGGACGCGTCAGCAGGAGCTACCGAGGGTCTGGCAGGGCTGGCGAGCGGAGGGGAGGCAGGGCCGCGGCAGGGGGCACGGAGGCCTGCGGCGGGGCCCTCGCTGGTCTGCACCAGAGGCGGGTGAGCCTGGCAGAGCCCCGCAGAGAAAAAAGAGGAGGGGAGTGCGGGCCGAGACGGAGCATTGGAAAACCACCGTAGATCACAAGACGGCTTCGAGCATTCAAAGCCAGTGACACTGTGGAGTTGGTTCTCTCCCAGGCTCAACGGGAGCAGAGAGAATTCCAGGGCATCTTTAGTGGGCCACTGAGTCTCAGCCAAAGTCAACAGACGGGTCCCCACCTCCCAGTGACAGCAGGAACACTCCATCTCTGTGCCACACCTGCTCCTCCCCTCTCCACACTCACCCTGCAGGGCTTATCTCAAGCTCTGCCTCCAGGAAGGCTTCCCTGACTGTCTTCCTCCACATCTGGGACACCTGCCACCTTGCACCCACGTCACAATCCACGAAGAACTGGTCTAGCCTTGCTATGTAATTTTATTCACGAGTGCACGTCCCCCGCCCAACCATGAGATCCGTGAGATCGCTGTACAGATCACGCCATGGAACGAGTCTATAAAATGTACACAGCAAAAACCAAAACCTGTGGGCGACCCACATGACTGTTTCCTAACACAGGCCCAGGGAAATAAATGAGAGGATTGGTGCTGACGTGCAAACGTCATCAAGGTCTGTTAGTCACAGGACGAGGGAGAAACACACACAGACGGGTCTCCGGGTGATGCCCTGCGTGGCCGACACACAAAGTGTGGGCAGAGCTGAGCACTGGGGGTGAACCTCGGCCAGAAAACTGGCGGCTTTTACTTTGTAAAAAGCAAACAAACCAACAACAGCTGGATTGCTTGATTTTTCTTTGAAAGCAAGCATGCATTTCTTTAATTTAAAACCCTTTAATATATATTAAAAGAATATATACCAATTAAATATAGAAGTAGCACCAAGGAGACGAAATCAACTGTAACAGCTTTAAGCATGTAGAGCCCCTGCTCTGCTGTGGTGTGCGGCATATTGACCAGAACCGTGCATCTCCAGCTTCGCTGAGTACAAGAATCACCCGGGGAGCTTGCTAAAACAGCAGATCCAGAGGGGGCCTGAGAATCTGCTTTTCCAGCAAGTTCCCAGGGACGCTGACACTGCTGGTCCTCAGACCACATCTGGAGCAGCAGCACCACTGCAGATGCGTCAAGTATGTGCAATGAGATACGTACAGCAAATGCAAATAGTAACTGTCATAACAAAGGGAGGAGGACGGTTCTCCAGGGACCCGGGACCTGACAGCAGGCCAGACAGGGCTGGCCTGGGAGCACCCTGAGGGGCCAGCTTTGCCGCTGCTGTCACAGGCAGAAACTGTGGACCTGGCTGGGAAGGACCAAGATGCAGGTGGGCATGCTCTGTCCATCCGTGAGCACCGCAGTCAGGGAGCCGAGGCCATCCCACAGCGTGTGGTTTGCCTGCC
>NW_007781963.1:0-752 GCF_000696425.1 Galeopterus variegatus
ACACACACACACACACACACACACACACAGTCCCACTGCACACACACCATCCACACCACACCTCTTAGCAACAGATGAGCCACCAGCATGTGACTAAGACTCTGCCAGTTCAATGCACCTACCCTGGACTTTAAATCTTAAGCAAGTGATAAGACTCAGAGATGGTTTAAAATTCATGCAATCTGCCATGGTGGTGACATCAAACGCCTAAAGCCCAGCATGGTGACAGCCTTCCAACCAGGTGGTGGACTTGCTGTTTGTCCTACCACTCTGGCCCCCCTTGTTTCCTGCCTATTTTTCAGACACTAGTCTCTAACCTGCCTGCTGATCCTGCGAGGTGCCTAACAGACAAAATGCTTTTACCTCTTCCTTCTTCCCTGTCTGTCTCTCTCTCTGTCTCTCTGTCTCTGTCTCTCTCTCTCCTCTTACCATTTTCCATACTGTGTTTCTGGGAACACAATGTGGAAAATGCCACATTCCGAGGGTGAACTGTCAAGCCAGGCAGGTCTCTCTGCCAAGCAAATCGCCAGCTGAATTCCTGTGCCACACTTTGTACTGAGAGGGGAAGAAACAGCAGGAGAAAACACAGAAAAATAAGCATAAGAGGCAGAGGCAGCAGCAGGACAAATGGGAGGAGAGCCCTAACCAGGGCCTTCCGCAGGGGTTCTCCGCCCCGATGCCCAGTCGAACTGCTGCAGAGCTCAGAAAAACAGCAAAACCAAACCTGCACCCTCAGAGACTCAGGACAGGTG
>NW_007781963.1:2537-2976 GCF_000696425.1 Galeopterus variegatus
GGTTCCCTGGCATCTCAGCCTCTGTGTTTACGGTTTTCACAGTGTGCTTGCAGGAACAGCAGCACGACCTCCATCAGGAACACTTGTTAGAAATGCAAATTCTCGGGCCCCACCCCACATCTATTGAATCAGAAACTCTGGGAGACAGGAGCTGCAATCTGTGTTACAGGCCTACAGGACAGTAGGACTGTTTCAAGTTATTTTGCTTACTATCCTAAAAGCCCACGTTCTAGAGGAAATACCATGTCTTTAAACACCACCCTTCGATTTCTAGGCTTCAATTTAATCATCTGTGCATGGGAAGGCAACCAGCATCTACTAAGAGGCCACTTTGAAGCCTTACAATGCCCCCAGAAGTCTTTTGGCTTTGTTTTTTTTTTTTATTATTTTATTTTTCCTTTTTGTCTTTTTTCGTGACCGGCAACGGATCGCAACCCTC
>NW_007781964.1:0-1530 GCF_000696425.1 Galeopterus variegatus
CCAAGCCCCCAAGAGGTCCAAGAGGGCGCGTGCGGGGTCCGGGTAGACCAGTGATTGCTGAGTGACGTCAGCAGTCACTAGGCAGACTTAAAGTTGGTTCTCGCATGCTTTTTCTTGCCAGGGCGACAGATCAGTTTTTTCCTAGGCTTGGCCCTGGCTCCACCGGCTTCTTCTCGTTCCACTCTGTCATCCACGTCCCCTACTCCACATCTATGGATCTGCTGTCCTCTTTCCACATCAATCTTCTTGGCAGCCTGATGGATCTTTCCCAGATATCTGAGTCGGATCTAGGAGCTCAGCCGATATCCGATTCACTTTCTCAAACAAACCGCGTCCGCTGTTGCATCCTGCCCTACTCCACAAGGAAGTATCTGCTGTACTCTTTCCACATCACCCTTTTTATCTGCTGGATGGATCTTTGACAGATGTGCGCGACTGATATTGTAGCTCAGCCGAAAGCCCATTCTGTCTTAAACAAACCGCGTCCCCGCTCAAATCCTGCAGCCTGGTGGAAGTGCCCGAGAGTGACTGTTTCCTCTGCCCTCAAAAGCCAATAAGCTGCATCATGGGAGAAGACAGCAGTTTCAGAGCCCCTTCCCCACACCTGGCCCCTCGGCTCCTACCCACTTCTGAAGCCGATATACTCGAATTTTACTCGGTATTATTTTGGAGAAGCGAACCCCTGTGCCATAACATCACCGCTGAAAAGCCTCCCGTTCGGAACGGTAACCAAGCTGCAGGTCTAAACACAAGTGCGCATACGCACACAGCCCAAGCCCCCAAGAGTTCTAAGAGGGCTCGTGCGGGGTCCCGGGTTGACCAATGGTTGCTGACTGACGTCAGCAGTCACTGGGCAGATTGAAAGTTGGTTCTCACAGGCTATTGCTTGCCATGGATACAGATCAGTTGTTTCTTATGCTTGGCACTGGCTGTGACCCTTTCTTCTTGTTCCTATCTGTCATCCAAGTCCCCTAATCCACATGGAAGGATCTGCTGTACTCTTTCCACGTCTCCCTTTTTGGCAGCCTGATGGATCTTTCCCAGATGTCTGAGTCGGATCTAGGAGCTCAGCCCATATCCGATTCACTTTCTCAAACAAACCGCATCCGCTGTTGCCTCCTGCAACCTGCTGGAGGGGCCAGAGACTGAAGCTTTTTGACTATTGAGGGGAGAAGGAAGAGTCACTCTCGGGCAACTCCACCAGGTTGCAGGGGGCAAGAGTGGACTCCGTTTTGCTGAGAAAGGGATTCGGCTTTAGGCTGAGGTAGGAGATTCAACTCAGACATCTGGGAAAGATCCATCACGCTGCCAAAAAGGGTGATGTGGAACGAGCATGGTGGAAGACAAAACCTTCAGACGCCCGTCCCCTCACCGGCGCCTCGGCTCTTACCCACTTCTGAAGCCGATATGAGCGAATATTACTCGCTAATCTTATGTAGAAGCCAAGCTATCTGAAACAACAGCACTACTCCAAAGCCAGACGTTCTGAACGGTAATCAAGCAGCACCTCTACTCACAAGTGGGCATGCG
>NW_007781964.1:2530-2976 GCF_000696425.1 Galeopterus variegatus
CTTTTTATCTGCTGGATGGATCTTTGACAGATGTGCGAGACTGATCTTGTAGCTCAGCCGAAAGCCGATTGACTTAAACAAACCGCGTCCCCGCTCAAATCCTGCAGCCTGGTGGAGGTGCCCGAGAGTGACTCTTTCCTCTGCCCTCAAAAGCCAATACGCTTCATCACGGGAGAAGACAGCAGTTTTAGATGCCCTTCCCCAAACCTGGCCCCTCGGCTCGTACCCACTTCTGAAGCCGATATACTCGGATTTTACTCGGTACTATTTTGGAGATGCGAACCCCTGTGCCATAACATCACCGCTGAAAAGCCTCCCGTTCGGAAGGGTAACCAAGCGGCAGGTCTAAACACAAGTTCGCATGCGCACACAGCCCAAGTCCCCGAGAGTTCTAAGAGGGCTCGTCCGGGGTCCCGGGTTGACCAATGGTTGCTGACTGACGTCAG
>NW_007781965.1:0-560 GCF_000696425.1 Galeopterus variegatus
ATAACAGAACTACCCCAACTCAGACGAATCTGGGAGGGGTTGGATTCAGTTATAAATAGCAAGAAAATTGGATATTAAGCATTTTTAAAGAATTTTTTTTTTTTTTAACTTTCAAGAAATACTATGGCTGCAAACTGAGGGTCTATTAATCCTGCCTCAGCAAATGAGTACAAATAATGGCTTGGGCCGGCTCATCGATTTCTTAGACATGTCTATGCTGCTGTGATGATTTGTGTCCAAGTATCACAAGCAGCCTCTGCTCCTGCGTAGTTGAAATGTTCCTGTCGCAGTTGTGTCTGCATTGGTCCCTCCCCCGCCCCCTAGTGGGCCCTTTCTTTCCCAAGCTGGTGATTGGATGACCTGAAGCCCAGCCCAGGATGGCATTTCACAGAGTCCTGAGCAGGGTGTCTGGGTGTTGGGGGTGAGGTGGAGGGTTCGGTCTCTATAGATGATCACTGACCCTGTTGGGTGCTGTCTCTCTGTAGTGCCATCTCCCAAGTTCCTCACTCAGAAGTGGTTGTCATGGAAGCCTGTTTTGCGCCCCCCCCCCCCCCCCCCCC
>NW_007781965.1:2566-2976 GCF_000696425.1 Galeopterus variegatus
GGTTGCTCCCCCACAGCACTGGTGTATGCCACTGTCCTCTCGCACCTGGGCTATTGCATGGCTTCCTTACTGGTCTCTCTGCTTCCATCAGTGTTTGCTTGTAGTCTGGTCCTCACAGTGCAGCTGAGCGATCCCTTGAAACAGCACAGCCGCTTCCCATCACTTGTAGAATGATGTCCACGATCTGACCCCTGTCTTATTGTGTCTCACCATGTCATTCTCCTCATCACTCTGCTCTGGCCACCTTGACAGGCTTTTTTACCTCCAGAATGCCAAGTCTGTCCCACATCAGGGTTTTGCACATTCCATTCCCTCTGCCTGAATATTCTCCCCCCAGAATTTCACATGACTGGCTCCTTCTCACCATTCCAGGCTCAACTGGAAGGTCACCTTTTCTGAGAAACCCTATC
>NW_007781966.1:0-775 GCF_000696425.1 Galeopterus variegatus
AAAACTATTAGCAAGACACACCCAAATGTCAACTGTGGGGATGAGGGATTGGTGAGAAAAGCCTTTGTCTTTATACAGGTGTTTTGTTACTACTGACAAAAAGTTCTCCATAGTCTGTGTTTACATTTATCGGTGGTGAACTGGTACCAAATGGAGGGGGAGGGTTTATAGGAGTATGGTTTTTCCCCATGCTCCGTCCTCTCCATGTACACACATACACACATACACACACACATTTCCCACTCTGAGACGCACATGCAATTATAGGTACACACATACACACACCACCCCATGAGACTGTCTTGACCAGCATATAATCTCACTTAATAATTAAGAGCTACAAGGATTTCTAAATAGTTTCCACAAGAATATCAGATATACTTCATAAAATATTTATAGATCACTTTCTAAAAATTATTTATGAAATTTTTTGGAAAACTTTGGTTTATATTTTACATTGGATTGTGTTGCTTGTATAAACAGAAGATGTATCACAGATGTCATACATCTTACTTGGTTTAAATTTGGTAGTTTTTTTTTGTTTGTTTGTTCGTTTTTAGCTATCAAGACAGTTAACGTGAGAATGTTCTGTTCAAAACTGGATACTTGGCAACTCATTTTAATAAAATAATAGATCCATATCTATATTCTATAGTGGGACAGTATCCAGACTATTGCAAAGGAAAAAAAAAATCCTGCATTTCATCTGTGACCTAAGACAGTGAAAATTTGGCAGGGAAACAAACAAGACAGGGTACTTTCCTTATATAGGGAA
>NW_007781966.1:2439-2976 GCF_000696425.1 Galeopterus variegatus
TGTAAACGAGAACACACTAACAACTCTTAATGATGATACAGTTGGTGAAATTTATTAGATGCAGATGTAAATGTCTTGCATCCATGTTACAATAAATCCATTGTATGAGCATTGGATGAGACAGACCTGGCTGGAGGGCCTTTCAAGAGAAACCAAGAGTCTGGCTTGTCCACTGGAAAGGTTTAGATAATTTGCAGTTATAGGTAGGTAGGTCATATCTGCGTTAAGCTCTTTATTTCTGGGAGCCATATTTTGAGAGCCTATGGACAAACTGGACCCCACTTCCACCCTCTCAGAAGAGAGTGACCAAGTTAATGAGAGAAAAGCCCTGTCTTGTGAGGAATGGTTAAAAGAGATGGAAATAAATAGCTGATTTAGAATATTTGAAGAGAGAACAGAACAAAATAGGGGTAGAAGTTACATAGTGGCAAATGTCAGCTTAATACAGAGAAAACTGTCTAATCACTAGAATTCTCTGAAAATATATGATGGACTGCTCCTTCCTTCCTTCCTTCCTTCCTTCCTTCCTTCCTTCCT
>NW_007781967.1:0-563 GCF_000696425.1 Galeopterus variegatus
TGGTCAGGATGCAGAGCCACCAGAATTTTCATATTTTTTTGAGGGGAATGCAAAATGATACAGTCACTTTTGAAAACACTAAGAGTTTTGTTAATCCCCCTTCTAGATATTTATCCAAGGGAAATAAAGACATCCGTCCACACAGAAATTTGTATGCAACGTTTATAGCAACAAAAGAAAATGAATAAATCTAAATGCATTTTGATAAGTGTCAGAAGCTATACACCAAGAGCTAATATATTATTCCATTTATATGTCGTTCTGAAAAAGGGAAAGTTATATGGATGGTAAGCAGATCAGTGAGTGCCAGGGGTTGTACTGGAGGGAGGTTTTGACTAAAAATGGACAGTAAAAGGGAATGTGGGGGTTAGTGGAAATGTTATATATCTTGATAATCGGGGTAAATAGAAGATTCTTTGTTTTAAGTGAAATTAATCAAACTGTCATAAAAGTCTCATCATGTGTTAAAAAATTTTTAAATTAAATAAAAAGATATGCTAAAAATTTAAGTAGAAATTATTTTTCATTGCTTCTACACACAATGAACTGCACTATACCCCTGT
>NW_007781967.1:3515-3750 GCF_000696425.1 Galeopterus variegatus
GTGCCGTCAAAGCTTGAATCCCAGAATAAACAAGTGAAAAAATTGCGTTCTTCTAAATACAGCACTTAACACGGCATGAACTTGTACCACTGTTCTGAAGTAAAACAAAACAAAATGAAAACCATCGTATAAGTAGATAGTAAAATGCAATGAGGAAATAAATTTTTGAGGCCATTAAACTTTCTTTGTCTTTATTGCTTAGGAAAGACAAACCATGATTCTGAGATGTACGGTG
>NW_007781967.1:5980-6491 GCF_000696425.1 Galeopterus variegatus
ACTCATCAAGTCATAAAATTTTTAAAAAGGTAATAATGAAGCAAACATTTTTGTACAGCTTAATTACAAAACTAAAATTGAATCAATGTTTTTATTGTTCAATTAAAAATTACAGACAGTATTTTTCCTGGAAGAAAATCCACAAAAAGTATTTCACTTAGATTTAACTATGATTTTTCTCACTTGCCTTTTTCTCCTCCTTCTTTGAACATAGGAAATATTAATAATTATTTTATCAAACTTTTCTGAGGTAACTACTTATTTAGCATGCTGCTGATTGGCAACATATTTCCCTTTAGTTGAAAAAGATCAGAGAGTGTATTCCCCCTTGAATTCATCATTTTAAGTAGGATGTAAATCTAAAGTGATATAAATTGCAACATCTCCATTCAAGTGTTTTTTTAAACATAAATAACGTTTTGGGTGTTAAACCACAAAGTTGATTTTTAATATATATTTTATTTTCATTGTTGGCATTGTAACATGTGAGAAAATACTGAAGTAAAAGAAA
>NW_007781968.1:0-1057 GCF_000696425.1 Galeopterus variegatus
ATGAATGAATAGGACTTGGGGGTTTGGAGGAAAATAATTATCAGACACTGCAAGTGTAAATGGACACAGGATTATGGAGTGCACCTACCCTAGGACGTGCTATGTTATTTCACCATATACACAATAGCATTTTCCCAATTGTACAATAAAATCCATTGGAGACTCACAAATTAGTTTATTGGATGTAAACAAACATCTTTTGATGAACTGGAAGAAAGTTACCATAGTAATTTCTGGCTTGTTAAACCTTTTCAAAGAATGAATACATATTGTAATGATGAATAAGCTAACTATCCTGATTCTACCATCGCACGTAGTACACAACTACTGATAGGTAACTTCGTACCACACAAATATGTATAATGTTACTTCAAAAAAATTAAAAACATTAAAAAATAAAATAAAAATAAAAAAGTCAAATAGGGAAACAGTTTTTTCATACTTTAAAATGCATCTGTAGAAAATAGACTTGGGTTCTATAACAGCGATATATATATATCTATATAACAGATATACCAATATCAGAAATAAAAATTTTAAAAAGGAACTTATTAATATCATCTACAAATTTGCTCACATTGAATTTTCCCTTTATCACCACAATGTCTCTCATCAAATAAGGATTTAATCAAGAATCAGAATTCCTCACCACCAACATCTGGTCAGAGACCACGGCTGTTCCATCACGGCCTGGTGTCCCAGTAGCAGATTTCCCGCTGGAGAAATGAAAATTTTCTCCATTGTTCCCAAGGGGGAACCACAGAGTCTTGTGGGAAATAAAGTCTCATCCTCCGTTGACATCACATGCAGAGCTATGGGACCCACCTTGTGTTTCTTCTGCGCATGTGCCGCTCAGTTCGCTCTGCAACCTGGGAAAGGTAGTTTGGCTTTGAAATGACGTCACCCGCACGGGATCCGGGCAGGGCTGCTCTGGGTTTCTGGTGCGCATGTGTGGCCTTGCCCGTTCCCGTCATCTTCCAGAGGCTGCTGCCACCTCCACGGTGCTGACGAGATTCTGTGGTTGGATTCTGTGTCCTTGAAGGTGGGTGCGAGGGTG
>NW_007781968.1:1561-2976 GCF_000696425.1 Galeopterus variegatus
CTCCAGCACTGCGTAGCCTGCCTAGCACTTCTCGTCCGAGTCTACAGATGTTTCTACATGACCGAGTGTCCAGGGACAGTGACTTCTACTAGAAAGATTGGGGCACTGGCTGATGGTCCAGTTTACTTAGGAGTAAAGGAGGTGTTAAAAAGTTTGAAGGATGGTGCACAGTGAATAGGAATCTCCCCTGCAAGAATTCCCCTCTGGCCTGAGACCTCCCAATAGTTTCAGAGCAAAGGCAAAAATGTCCCAGAACGTCAAGGTCCTAGCTTTGCACAGCCCAACCCATTACTGATCCTCGTGTCTGGAGTGCACACGAGTTGCTTGATTGAATGAGGTGTTCTCGTTCAATAGCTACTGGGGACTGGGTGCTATTCAAAGATTTACACCATCTTTCAAAAGCGACATGAGTTTGAGTATAGGCGAGGGCCTAGGAAATGTTACTTATAGTAGGGGGTTTGAATATATGTTCTGGAATGAAGGAATATCGTGTCATATCTGAGAGGATCTGCCTACAGTGCCCTCTAAACACGCTCTCGTTTCTTCTATCTTCCCTGATTGTTTCTAGTGTCTGAGCTCTCTCAGACATAGCCTATCAACATATTTGGCATCTAGAGATAATCCTGAGGCTCCCACTATCCTGATAGTTGTTCTCAATAGTTCAGGAATTGTTTGCCAAGTTATTTCTACCTTATTAGAAAGATTGTTTAAAAATGGATTTTAGATGTGATTTGCCCATTGTCACATAATCTGTTGATGTTACACAGTCTGACTTTTTGGCTGTTATCCTTTTGCCCCACTTAAGTCACAATAAGTGACTGCATGCCTTCACTCATAAGTGGGCACTAAATAATAAATGTATAAATTAAAAGAAAGAAAGAAAAACAATCAATAATACATTGAACTTTTCAAAAGGAGAGCTGAGGTTACCAGAGGTGGGAAAGGGGAAGGGGGAGGGAGGAATTGATAAAGGGCTGTGAAAAATGATGACGTTGTATATTGTTGAACATGCCAGTTATCCTGATTTGAGCATCACATGTTGCACAATATTCAACTCTGAACCCCACAGTTATGTACAATCAACTATGTTATAATAGAACTAAGAATAAAAAAATATAAAAAAGCGTTTGTTTACTTTTGAGATTATCTTTGTGAGAATGAAATTAACTTAGATCAAACATTGCTTTAATATACTTTGCCTTAAATATCACTATCCTTTTTTATTTCCAAAACTTTCTATGGATTTTGTGATTTCAAAGGGTAAACAACACAAGTGTTTTCCACTTAACGTCAGTAATCTGTTCTTAAAAATTATGAAATCTGTAAGGATATAATGGAAGCCTATTTAACATTATTTAAAATGGGCAAATTAGACTGCATCACTCTTCTCCACATTTATGTCTTTTTTGTGTGTG
>NW_007781969.1:0-529 GCF_000696425.1 Galeopterus variegatus
TAAATATGCAATGTATATTTTAGCACAATACAGAAGGGAAATTAAATTGGAAATTTGTCCTCAGATATTTTTTTTTCTTTTTTTAAGAGTGTCAGTTTTCACTGCTAATGAGCATAGTGACCTAGCACACTGGCCATGTTGAGAGTACTCAAGTCCTGTGCTTTGAAGATCGCTGTCAGGAGGGGTTTGAGCCCTGGATTAGGCAGTGGCAGAGAGAGGTGGTTTTCCCACACCTTCCAACATGAAAGGCAGCAGCAAGACTTGAACATGTCTCTGGATGTCAAAGAAGGAAAGTACTACACTCGCAAATCTTGAACAGGTTTTACAAAATTCTTTGGCAGCTTTACTATTTTAGTTTAGTGATTCTAGTGGTAAAAATATATATCATGTTTGGATTAAATTGTCATAGCAGAGGGCACTCAAACCAGCAGTCCCCATGCTATTAACCAAGGCAGTATTCTAGCAAACTTGAGGTTCTTAAAGGTTTTTTCTTTGTTTGTTTAATTTTAATTTAATTCATTTATTTTAA
>NW_007781969.1:2472-2976 GCF_000696425.1 Galeopterus variegatus
TATAACTACAAATTGAATTTAAGTCTGATTTTTGCCTAAGAGAGAGCTAAATAAAAAAAAAATGCATGCAAAGGTCTTGGCTAAGATAGTGTATTCTGTATTTGTAATGTGCAAAGAATAAAAGTAAGAACTTGTAAATTTAAGAAAAATTGGTAAACCCTCACATGAAACCCACTCATGCAACAAAGAGCCCATTTCTTCTCCATCATTAAGTGCAGTGATACTTAATTCTCTCTATAACTTGGCTCTTTTTCATTCCCTCAAACAATATGTCCTTGAGGGGATTGGAGTTTGAATTTCTTAGTCGCTTAGGTTTGATATTATTTTTAGCAGAAGTTGCTCTGAAATCCAGACATACTGAGGATATATGGAAAAGTGAGATAAATAGTATTTTCCTAAGAAATATATTTGTTACTTTAAAAGTGAAAAGACAGGGCTGGCCTGTGGCGCACTGGAGAGTGCACCACTTGGGAGCGCAGCGGCGCTCCCGCCGAGGGTTCGGAT
>NW_007781970.1:0-328 GCF_000696425.1 Galeopterus variegatus
GCAAAGGATAGATTGATAATTATTTTACATGAAAAATATGTGATTAAATATAAACATAGTGGATTATCAATTAGATTACAGTGATTTATCTTTAAGGATTTCAGAATAGTCTTGACAATTACAAAATGACTTGTCTTAGAGAAGCAGAGAGAGACAGCAATTTCAAGTAGCAAAATGAAACCCTTACTCATTTGGGGCAGAAAAAAAAGGGAGGAAAATTGTAATTATGGATATTGCAAAGAGATTAAACATCTCTCTTATAACCTGAGCTTTCAACACCCAAATAAACAGACACTTCACATTTCCTCTGGAAAAAAAATTACATACC
>NW_007781970.1:2451-2975 GCF_000696425.1 Galeopterus variegatus
TTTTACTGTTTTATGTTTTTATTTCTGTCACAATAATACTGTACTTTGTATTCATATCTCCAACACCATCTAGTAGAGTATGTTGCACATAGTAGATATTGAGTAAATACTTTTAAAATTGAACACACATAGGGAGATTTCAATTATAAGGAATAACAACTCATTAGAGATTAAAGAATTTTTCAATAAAATACCAAGTTAATGCATTAATTACTTCCTGCCTTTATAAAGTTTTCACATAACAGGATGTAACGTGTGCGTGTGTGTATGTGCATGTGAGTGTGGGTGAGGTCATCTCCAAAAATCCCAGACAGCTTTATTTTACAGTAATTATTTATCTTCTCTTTTTTAGAAAACAAAATCATACATTTTTTTCATTAGCAAAGTAATAAATACTCATTACAGAATTTTTCTTACATATAGACAAAAAATATCTCTCCATTGCTCATGTCTAATAGTATAATATACTTTAGGATTAATATTAACATTCTGAAACCATAAAATTGCCATTCAGATTACTTTTT
>NW_007781971.1:0-502 GCF_000696425.1 Galeopterus variegatus
ATGAACACAGACGCAAAAATCCTCAAGAAAATATTAGCAATCAGAATACAGCAACATATCAAAAAACTTATACAGCATGATCAAGTGTCATTCGCCCTAGGATTGCAAGGATGATTCAACATACACAAATCAATAAATGTGAATCATTGCATCAACTGAATCAAAGACAAAAAACACATGATTATCACAACAGAACCAGAAAAAGCAATTGAAAAAATTCAACTTCCCTTTGTGATGAAGATTCTCAGCAAATTAGGAATAGAAGGAAAGCATTTCAACACAATAAAATCCATATATGACAAACCCACTGCAAATATCATAGTGAAATTGGAAAAGCCTTCATCTTCTCCTTTAAGAACAGGAACAAGATAAAGATGCCCACTATCAGCACTCCTACCTAACATAGTATTAGAAGTGCTAGCCAGAGAAATCAGGTGAGAAAAAGAAATAAAGGGCATCCAGTTTGGAAAAGATGAAGTCAAACTGTCCCTGTTTGCAGATG
>NW_007781971.1:2451-2975 GCF_000696425.1 Galeopterus variegatus
AAGAAAGAAAGAAAGAAAGAAAGAAAGAAAGAAAGAAAGAAAGAAAGAAAGAAAGAAAGAAAGAAAGAAAGAAAGAAAGAAAGAAAGAAAGAAACTACAATAACAATAATTTATTGAACTTTCTAAAGAGAGAACGGAAATGAGAGCACTAGAGGTGGGAAAGGGGGAGGGGGAAGGGAGGTTAGTGATAAATTGGTAAAGGGCCACAAAAAATGATTACAATGTGTCATGATAATTATTGAAAAAACAATAAAGGTTGCATCTTTCAAAAAAGATTAATAATTGGCTACTACATAGTTAGCTTACATTTATTAAATTTACTAAAACATAAGGATAACATATATGGTATTTTCCCTTAATCTGTTTATGTGATTGCAATAAATTAGAGTAACTGCCATATTATTTGAAAATGATCTAATTTTTAATAAACATTATACAATTTTTTTAATAAAAATAAACCTATCTATACGTACTTAATTAGGAAATAGCTATTAATTTTTCTAAACTATTTTATCTCTTTAGGA
>NW_007781972.1:0-213 GCF_000696425.1 Galeopterus variegatus
TTTGACTACCTGAAGTACCTCATGCAAGTGGAGTCATATATATTTGTTCTTTTGTGACTGGTTTATGACACTAGCATAATGTCCCTGATGTTCATTCATGTTGTGGCACGTGTCAGAATTTCCTTCCTTTTTAAGGCTGAGAAATATTTCACTGTAATTATGTACGGCATTTTGCTCATCCATTCATATTTTTATGGACCCTTGAGTTGCTTC
>NW_007781972.1:2427-2975 GCF_000696425.1 Galeopterus variegatus
CCCAGGGACTAAAGGCTGCAGACAGAGGCAGGTCTGTATCCTGCTGCTGCTTTTAAATAAGTGCCATCACCGTGTCTGAGATGGAGAGTAGTCACAGGAGGAAAGTGGTGTCCCTCTGCGTCCCTTCCCCAGACCATGAGTTACCCTGAACCCGGCCACCAGTGAGAAGGCTCCCTGGACTCACCATGTGTGACGTGGGCCTGGGATCCAAGGGCAGCAGCAAGGATGAGGAAGGAGAGGGCAGCTGCAGAGACCTTCATCTTCCTGGTGGGCAGCAGAGCCGGCCTGAGGACTCCTGGGCTCACTGCTCCCTGCCTCTCCAGGACGCCAGCTCTCTCCTTGTGTTTATAAGAGCAGGAGGATCAGGAAGTCACAGGGCAGAGGTTGGAAGGTTGTTCATTAGCTATTTCATAGCTCACACACCATTTCTTAAAAAAGGGAACAAGGCTGAGAGTGCAAGAGGAAGTAGAGGGCAAATCTGACTTGAACTTGTCCCCATGGGCTTCCCGAGCTGTCCCAATGGGTACAGCCAAAGGCAGTAAATATTT
>NW_007781973.1:0-892 GCF_000696425.1 Galeopterus variegatus
TCAGAGGAAAAGCACATTTGACATCAGGACCTCTTCACAGAGTAGGGGCATCTAAGGTGCTACATCAAAAGGTGAAGTTTGGTTCCCTTCCCCTGAAGGGAAGCAGATCCCGTGACTGTCTCGCCCACAGAAGGCTGTGGAAGTCAGTCTTCTGAGCTGTTTCTAAGCCAGCCTTGTAAGAGGATGACATTCTCAGGTTCCCTTTGCCTGGAAGGTGTGTGTTTGTGGGTGGCTGGACCACCAAGTGCATGGTATAAGCTACCCTACTGGTGAGAACACATGGGACTATGCAGAGAGAGAGGCCTTGAAACTACAAAGGGAGGGTGAGGTCCAGCCGTCCCAGCGTCCCAGTTGGCCTCCAGATGACTCCAGTCCCATTTTACTGCAACCCCCCGAAAGACTCAAATAAGACCAGCAAAAGAACTTTGGGGTTGAACCCATTCTAAACACAGAACTGTGAGAAATGAGAAAATTTGTGTTGCTCTAAGCCGCCAGGTATTGGGGTAATTTGTTACACAATAATGGATAACTGAAACACAAAGAAATCTGAATGTCTGTTTTTCATTCATTCACCCATTCATTAATTTATTTGTCGATTTGACAAATACTTGCTGGGTACCAGCAATATAACAGGTGCTCTGCTAGTTGCTGAGGAATCAGCACACAGGCTCTCTGCTAGTTGCTGAGGAATCAGCAGGAACATGACATACCTAGTTTCTTCCCTTTGGAACCTCCTAACTCAGCATCAGAGATAACCATGGCCTTCAAACAAGCAGTTTTAACCATGATGGGTGCCATAGAGGATGTGGGCCAGGATACTGCAGAAGGAGTACAAAATATCCAGCACTGAACAATGTAAATCTCACAGTGTTTGGCATCCCATCAAACATTT
>NW_007781973.1:2724-2975 GCF_000696425.1 Galeopterus variegatus
CACTCTGCTCCAACTGGAATAATTAAAATTACAAAGCCTGATCATAGCAAGTGCTAGCCAGGATGTGGAGCAACTGGAACTCTCATATGCTTCTCCCAGGAATGTAAAATAGTACAACCACTTCGGAGAACAATTTGGTGGTTTCTTTAAAATTTAAATATCTGACTGCCATATAACTCAGCCATTCGACTCCTAGGTATTTATCCTAAATTAATGGAAGTGTGTGTTTACATAAAGACCTATAAATAAAT
>NW_007781974.1:0-2975 GCF_000696425.1 Galeopterus variegatus
TGAGACCATGAGCCAAGGAATGCAGGCAGCTTCTAGAAGCTGTTAAAGGTAAGGACATAGATTTTCCCTTAGAGTTTTTAGGAGGAATGCAGCCATACTGACACCTTGATTTTAGCCCAGTGAGACACATTTTAGACTTCTGACTTCTAGAATTAGAAGACAGTACGTTTGTATTGTTTTATGCCACTGAGTTTCTGGTCATTTGTTGCAGCAGCGATACAGATGACAAAAGACGAATGGGAAAGTGTAGAAGGTAGTTCCTCAGGTACAGCATGACAGTGCATTCCTAATAGGTGCAGCAGTTCAGAAAACCTAGGTTTAAGAAGCAAAGAGAAGATTAAGCATAATCTTTGAATCAAAGTATCTTAGGAAAAAAAGAAAATACCTGACATATGTGAAATAATTATGAAGTTAGTCTATGACATAGAGTCTATGTATAAGACTCTGTCCTTTGCAAGATATATATATTTTTTAAATTTTGTAGGAGGAATGTAAATATGGTGAAAAAGCAATTTGATGTTATTACTATAAGATTTAATGAATTTAAAATTGAATAATACATTATATCATTTTCAGAACATAAATTGTTGTTTCTTGTTAAATCCAGTATCACTAATATTTGCATTATCTGGGAGAGTAATATATCCAAAATCACTTTTGCTTTTATTCTAGTCCCCAAATATATGATGAGAATAACAAAATGAAGTGAGTATATAAATTTTGTGCACTACGTCGTCTCTTCATATCTCAGTGGCTAGGTTCTGCAAACTGGAAACAAAGCAGAATAGAGCTGTAGTGTTGAAGGAGTGGTAGATTTTTTTGGATGTATCTCATATTAAAATAAAAATATTTCATAATATATTAGGCACCTACAACTATTTTATGAGGGAAAGCATTTTGCATTTGAAGAAACTTAGGCCCAGAGAGACTAAACAATCTGCCTAGATGATATACTGGCAAGTAATGCATCGACTTGGGGCCTAGCATGCTAGCGTCAGGGTCGGGTCTCTGTTCTTAACCTCTACGCTGTATAATTTGCAATTATATCTTATATATCATTGGAATACTTATTATTTTGTTATTCATCATTATCAACCCCATTTTAGTTACTCTTTAAAAATCTATTTTTTAATTTACACTTACTGATTGTATGTATTTATGGAGTACAGAGTTATATTTCAATACACGTACAGAATATGTGCTGATCAAATCAATTCAACTAGCATATTCTTCATAGCAATAATTTATCATTGCTTTGTGATTGGAACATTTGAGCTCTTCTCTTCTAACCATTTGAGAGCATGCAATAAATTACTGTTGGTAATAGATGTACACCACTTGAAGGTATTTTATCTCTCTAGCTGTAATTTTGTATCCGTATTTTAACCAACCTCTCCCTATCCTCTCTCCCCTCTCCCCTTCCCAGCCTCTAGTAACCAGAACATGTAGTATTTATCTTTCTGTGTCTGATTTATTTCACTTAATATAATGTCTTCCAGGCTCATCTGTGTTGCTACAAATGACAGGATTCCATTCTTTTTCATGAGTAGTATTCTATTGTACATATACCACATTTTCTTTTGCATTGGTGAACAACTACCCTAGTGAATCATATCAGTTTACTAATTATCTTAATGGCTACATAGTATTCAATGCAGGATTATTATTGTTGAATATTTGGCTTGCTTGCATTTTTTTTTTTAATCAAACAGTGCTACAATAATTATCCCTCTAAACGAATCTTTATACTTGTCTTTATTTATTTAATTTCAATTTCTAGAAATGGAATTTGTAAATAAATTGTACATATAAAGACTTTGAATTAAATGCAGTACTAAATTGACCTCCAGAAAGGATTTAACTTATTATGTCTGTCTTTAAACTGCCCTTTGGTGATGATTCTATAATATAGGATGGCTTCATAATTACTTGTAATGATGGGTTTACATTGATACAGTCACATGTCCATTGTTCTTCTGATCACATGGACACATTTCTGACATGGCTAACTGTATTGATGGATATATTCTGTGAAGATTGAATTTGCAATGAACTGGTGGCATCTAATATTTCATAAAATTCAAAGAAACACTTATGTTACAAAAAAGGGAAATTTCAGCTATTCCCAAGGTGATTATTAAAATGCCTAACATGTTAAGGTCAGAGCCTACTCAGTTTAACGAGGTGTTAACATGCTCTAAAAATAGTCTAATTAAAAGTACTATTGGATTAAGTTTTCATGCCTTCTGGGAGCTGTGTCTGATCTAAGCCATTTTCTTTCTTTTTGTCAGAAAGTTATTCAGAATACCCTTTCCTCTCTCTTTCTTTTTCTCCTGTCTTCCTTCTAGTTGTGCATAAATTCTGGAGGTTGGAAATGACAGCATATCAAAAAGGATGCATATGCTAGCTATAATGATAAGTGCATTCCCTGTTATTCTTTCTGCTTCATTCTGTATTGCTACAGCTTTTGCTTGTCTTGTACTTTACTTTTAATAGATTTGGAGTAATTGCTTTTAGTCATTAAAATTTGCTTAACTGCCTGCTAATTATTATACAACAATCTTATTTATATGGTAGACTTAACTAAAATCCTCAATAATTACTTATAAAAAATGGGCTCACAAAATGCAAGACAGTATCTCCATGATTCAGTCACAGCAATACATTTAGTATACACACACAAACAACTCATTTATTATTTACTTCATTATTTATTATTTATTTATTTATTATTTCATTAATTTATTTTTCACACAAGAAAGACGTTGGTCAGCTGTGATATGCAAAATACCATGGCAGATTAAAATTAATAACCTATCTTGTTTTTAGGTAATCCAATAGAGGAATAAGAAAATTACTCTAAACAGTAGAATGCATAGTGAAATGAAATTAGATATTATGAGATTGCCTGTATATTTTTTTCTAGGTAAAATTCTGCCATTTTATTTTTTATTTATTTATTTATTTTTCCTTTT
>NW_007781975.1:0-234 GCF_000696425.1 Galeopterus variegatus
TAGTTCTTTATACAGTCTGGATACAAGTTCACAGTCAGATATATGATTTACAAATATTTTTCTCCCAATCTATAGCTTCTCTTTTCACTTTTCGTAATGGTGTTTCTTGAATCATGAAAGTTTTGAATTTTAATGAAGTAATTTATCTTTTTCTTATGAATCAAGCTTTGGGTGATGTGTCTAAGAACCCCTGCTAACTCAAAGTCATTTTCAGATTTTTTGGTGTTTTCCTAG
>NW_007781975.1:2526-2975 GCF_000696425.1 Galeopterus variegatus
TGCTCAGTGGAGCGACTGGAGCCAAGAGGAGCTTCCCAGGGTCATTCTGGGGGTCCCCAGCATCCCACTCAATGTGCACCTCCCATTACCAGCATCCCATGGTGTGAGCTGCTCCATCGGGGAGGTGGCTGAGAGATCCTCTCATGTTCCATCCAGCAAGTGTGCCGAGGGCAGGGTGTGTTGGGCCTGGGTGCAGCTCTGAAAGTGACCACGGGGCCCTGCCCTCCAGGAACTCTGCATGGAGGCGGACAAGAGCACAGGAGCCAACGTGGGGGAAGGAAAGAGCGGGAGCCACAGGGACACTAAAGCTGGTGCTGCGAGGGAGGGCCCAGGCCCCTGCGTGGTGTCGGGGAGGTCTCACTGAGGTGACACTTCTGCTGTAACAGAGAGACAGGAGGAAGCAATCTGGGAGCAGCATGCAGGGAAGGCTCAGCGGTGCAGAGACACAG
>NW_007781976.1:0-645 GCF_000696425.1 Galeopterus variegatus
AGGATTCAGTAGAGGCACCTTAGAATATGGTTAAGCTACAGTATAGAAGAAGTCTGGGTTCTTCAATGACTTGCAAGGAGCAGAAGCCCCCACCCATGCCAGGCTGGGATTGGAGTCAGAAATAAACCTTCATAGTCTGAGCCACTGAGCCTTGGGACTATCTGGTACAGAATCATTTCATTAGCTTTTGCTGCATTGCAAACCACCCCAAAATGCACCTTAAAACAGCAAACAGCAATGCTTTGTGCCTCATGGTTCTTTGGGCTGCTTTTGCAGTTCCTCTGCTAGTTTTGCCTGGGCACATTCACATGGCTGCATTCGGTCAGAGGGTTGGCAGGCTGGAGGGTCTAAGGTGGCCATACTCAATGTCTGGCAGTTGGTACTGGGTGTCTACTGGGCCATCTCTGATTTCCTCTGTGTGGCCTCTCATCTATATGGGTGAGACTGAGATTCTGTACAGCCAGGTGGGCCCAACGTTCCGAAGGGGTAAGAGAAACTCTAGCTCCCCTTAAGACATAGCCTTGGAAAAGCACCCAGCATCACTTATGCCATGTCTTGCAGGTCAAATCAAGTCATGGATTCAAGAGAAGAAAAGCAATAAAAGCACATTTCAAAGGAGTGTAACCCCAGAGACAGGCTCTTTGG
>NW_007781976.1:2578-2975 GCF_000696425.1 Galeopterus variegatus
GTCATGGAGTTTACAGTCTGGAGGGAGATTCAGATAATAACAAAGTAAACAAAGTCATCAATATCAGAATTGCTTTTGGGGTAGGCATATTAAGCCACTGCCTAGGGGATTCAACTTGAGCACCATTTCTGGGTCAAGCAGTGTTATGAATTAATACATGTTAATTTCTAATTTAATTCTTATTACTGCCTTATGAGGTTTTCACAGAGGGGCAAGCAGAGACTCAGAATAGTGAAGTAAATTGCCTAAGGTCACACAGCTGACAAGTGGCAGAACTGGGATTGGAACCCAAGTGTATCCACTGGTCTTGGTAGAGCATAAAGAGGAGAAATTACTGCATTCAGGGCCTTCTGTCTTCTTTGTTCTAGGCCTTGTAATAAAGTCAAGGCCACTGACA
>NW_007781977.1:0-987 GCF_000696425.1 Galeopterus variegatus
TTAGAGATTTATACATTTCTATGCCGAAATGCTTCTTTAAAAAAGAAAGAAGTTGTGAAGTTTAATTTTGGCCAGATTGCATTGTGATCTGGTATGATTTTCTTTGAAACAATTTCTAGATATAAAGCATTTTAAAAAAATCAAAGTGATGCAATACAAACGAATTTAAATTTATACTTGGAAACTCCTGATTCTAAGTGAAAACAATACTATAATTGCATAAATTTAGGTATGTTTCTATAAAAATACAAGTGACAAAATGATTCCTGTTATTTTAAAGAAAAGGGATTTATTGATTACACAATTAAAACAAATACCTTTACCAGCTTTTTATTAGTAATAATAGGTCTTTGCAATATTGCTAAATTTCTTAATCACCAATGCTGCTCTTTCCATGTGAGAATAGTAATGCCATTTACAAATACAATTTTATTTATCCTATCTTCATTTCTAAAATGCCACATATTCACATGTCTGCTGAGTCAAAAAGCAGGTGTAATTTCATCCCATGGTTATTTTCCTCTCTGTGTTGTGATAAACACAAAGCGTTTTCTTATCATCTCATATTCTTAAGTCTCAATTCTGAAAATCTTGGGCATTTTATAAATTATAGGAAAATAAATTAAAGAGGTACTTCCATAGAATAATTGATAAAAGGCGGTAAAAATCATCAAGATTGGTGTGATAATATACTACATATCACAGAAAAAAGTAAAATATCCAATTTGCATTGATAAAATGCATACAAGTCTCTTACGGGCCTATCCAGGTTATATTTACCCTCAACAATATTATCACGCCACTCTGTACACAGAAGTCCACTCTGTTAAAATTTGTTAAATATTTTAAAAAGTAAAATGTATATATGCATACATACACATATATACATACAAACATATATACACAGACAGTAGCTTGGTAGGCACCCAATATGATTCAAGTGGTCTTTTACGTTAAGGTGATAAATCACACAGCTTTTCTTTTTTT
>NW_007781977.1:2566-2975 GCF_000696425.1 Galeopterus variegatus
TTTTGCATCTTTCTTTATGAAACTATCCAGCATGCCACAGACTTAATCTGCTGATTATTACGTACTGACAAGAAATATACAACCACATTTTGCTTTTCTCAGTGGCAATGTATAATATTGGAGTTACTTGGAGTGGATCCATGACCATTACTTAGATCACTAAGGTGAGATGCAAGAAACAATAATCTGATAAAGTATTGCACACCCAGGAATTCTCTGTTGTTTCCTTCTCTGTATTCTCATAGCATATTTTGCAAAGCTATATAAGGATTCCATCATTCGAATGATGTTCCTGTTTAATTATACAAAACACACACACATACACACACACACCCACACACACACATTCACACACACTCACACAGTCCTAACTGGACTTTAAAGTCACAGGGAAGAAAGGAGTATTTTT
>NW_007781978.1:0-487 GCF_000696425.1 Galeopterus variegatus
CTGATAAGTGTGCAATAGGAGTCGTGAATTTAGTAACTGTGACTGGTTCTTGGGGCTGAGAGTGAAGTCATTACTTGTGTAATTACTTGGAAGACATGGAAAAAGGGAAATGGTGTTGCTCTCTTAGGGCTAAATTAGTAAAATAACACATGATGAATGAATACCTTTAAAAAGCACAGAGATGTCATAGGTCAAAAGGAAATATATCAAGGACTGGAAATCTAATCAAATCCAGATGGAATGTGAGAAAAAGTGGTATCCTGATTGTTGTTACTTATATACCTAAAGGACTACTCTGAGAACAAGAAGGATGAGGGAGGTAAGCCAGAGACAAGAAGGACAGCCCAAAGAGTAAGGACTGTCCAGGTGTCGCCAGCCTGGCAGATTCATAAGGGTGCGCTGACCAGCTGGTAGGAACATTCCCACCCAGCAGGCTGGTATACTGATATAGCATTATTGATACTGAGTCTGTTAATTGTGCTGAGTG
>NW_007781978.1:2531-2975 GCF_000696425.1 Galeopterus variegatus
GTGTGGTTGTGACTGAGAGGGGTAATTTTTGTTTTTTCACTCAAGTATATTTTCTATTTTGGCAGAAGCAGGAGCAACACACATTTTGCCAGTTACATTAAGCAAGCCACAGAAACCAGAGGTACTTGGCATATATTTCCAGTATATGTATTCCTGTGATATTTGGGTGAATCTTCATGGATTGTGGGGCTAGCCTGATTCTCAATCTAGCTCTGAATGCAAGATTTCCCTTGTATCAGTTAGCAATTGCTGAATAACAAACCACCCTAAAATGTAACGGCTTAAAACAATGACCGTTTATTATTACTCACTACTTTGTTGGCCTACTGGCAGGTCTACTGATCAGGGCTGGGCTTGACTGATGTAGCTGGGATTGTTCATATGATTTTGTTAGCTGGTGGGTTGGTAGGGAGCTGCTGGTTTAGGAAGGTAGCTGCTGTCATG
>NW_007781979.1:0-841 GCF_000696425.1 Galeopterus variegatus
GATCGCAACCCTCGGTGTTGCGCCCGCACTGCGCTCAACCAGTGAGCGGACCGGTCTCTATGTGGGATCCGAACCCTCAGCGGGAGCGCCGCCATGCTCCCAAGCGCCGCACTCTACCGAGCGCGCCACCAGGCCGGCCCGAAATTTTATTTTTAAAGCTCTCTAGGCAATTCTAATGTGCAGCAAGGGTTGAGAACTACTGATTTAGATCTGTTTCTTCAGCCTTCTCCACTATTTATATCCCTTAATAAACACCCCGGTGTTTAAACCAGCTAGAGTTGATTCTGTTGTCTGCAATTAAGAATTGTGACTAGTTTACTTCTTTGCATCATTTGGGAAGTTACCTGTTCCAGCTGCTCCTCAACTTGGGCTGGTCTATGTTGGCCCACGTGCCTTAGAACTTAGAGTAGAAAGAATTATTAAAAAGGGCTTTTCAGAAAACCCATTGAGAGGAAGCAACCAGGGAAACTGATTACCAATGGACTGTCTAAAAAGGATGGGTCTTAAAGGAGGAGGCAGGGCCAGAAACATGGTGAGCTGCATCTGAAGAACAAGGAGGAAGGGGATGGGGGTGCAGAGGTCTGGTGGAAGAAAAGAATAATTTACATAATTAGACTCATGATTATAAAAAGAAGGGGAAGAAGGTCCAACTAGCTAAACAGATGTAAGCTTCACATTTCTGCTGGGTAGTTTCCTGGTTGTGCAATGACCTCTGGGAGAAGAACTCAAGGAGTTTGGGGCTTGAAGGAAGGGCCCACCTGTAAAGCGGCAGGGGTTTGGTCCTTTACCTCTAAGGTCCTCCTTCCTCTTCTGGTGTCCTTTCCTTCCTTGATTTGTAGTT
>NW_007781979.1:2132-2975 GCF_000696425.1 Galeopterus variegatus
GTAGAAGGGCCTCTGTGGATAATGAATAAATGAAGGAATCAGTTAGAAAATCACCAGCTTCAATTAACAGAAAACTCTTAAACCTCAAAGAGGGAAAGTATTAATTCTTCTTGTCTTGTAACAGAAGATAGCAGGTGGTGGGATTCTGCCTCCACATCTTTGCAGCAGTTTCAGGCCTCACATCCTGACACAGTGATATTCAGAGGTAGAAGTGGGGCTCTCTTTAATGGGGTCTTTGTCTTAAGAGCAAGGGAACTTTCTCAGAAGGGCGCCAGGGGAACTTATCTCAGGTTTCTTTGGCCAGAACTAGACCCCATGCTCACCTGTAAACCAATCACTGGGAAGTGGAATGGGATAGCCCTGATTTGCTAAGACCAGTCACTGGAGGTTGGATATTGTGGCATCCACTGCAGTGAGAAAAATGCGAGGTCACCCTAAAAGGAAATCTGGGGACCTTTAATTTAACATTGCTCTACTGTTTGAGAGAGTTTGCTTTGGTCACTGATGTATAATTTCCATTGCTTTAGATTATCCTTGTAAAAGTAGAGCTCCTAAGTTTTTAAGAATTTGAGCTTAGGTAAAATCTTTAACAATTATTATGTCAGTATTAATAATTCAAGGGACATTTTAGATAATAAATGGTAAACTTTTTTATAAATTATTTTTTGCAAAGGTAATAAACTTGGTAAAAAATAATAAGGTTACAAAGAGATTTACCATGAGAAGTAACTCTCTTCCCATCCCTGTTTTCCCTTCTACCCTTTTGCTTCCTGGAGCCAGTCACTACTACGGATTTCTTTTGTGGCCTTCCAGAAGTCTACATGTATGTTCAAACAATTCCAC
>NW_007781980.1:0-2975 GCF_000696425.1 Galeopterus variegatus
CTCTTGAGTAGTAGAGAAGAAAGAAAAGACAGTATCTCTGGAGGCCTGGGAGGCAGACTATTGTCTGAACATCAGTAAACCCTAATGGTGTCACCGTACCGTCCTGAAATTTTCCAGCACGTAAATTTGGTCACCCGGAGAAGCATCCATCTATACACGTCAGTTTTGTAAGAGCATGAAATTATGTTGAATATACATACTAGTGCTTAAATGATCTCTTTGAAGAAGGCAGAGGAATATATGGCTCCTTAATAGTCCTAATGATAAGACTTCTGTCAAAAATAAGTTGAATGGTTTTAATCTTTAGAATGAGCTGGACAAGGTACATTCATTCAGTGCCAGTTTGTTGGTGCTGCTTACAGTTGTGCCTATAGTGATTTTTGTGGTAGACATTATTCTGACTACACCAATAACGTGTTGAAATTTTTGAAGCAAAAAAAATTAGCACACTTTTAAAGTAAGATAAATTCTCACTGGTAGACTTGTTACTTTGTACATATGTTACTTGCATAAATGTTGTTTTGATGTTTATATTAATGAAGGTCTTTGCTATTAAAGCTTAATTTTGGTTTTAAATGAAATATTACCATCCCTCTGACAGTAGTAATATTTTTATCTATTGACATCGTTTTTAAAGTAAAAAACAAAAACGTATTTAGGGAATAACATTGTTACCAAATATCATAGACTGGCGGATATGTAAGCAAGTCCCAATGCATAGAATTATTTTAGTGATTTTAGTGGTTTTATACATTTGCAGAATTACTGCATTTCAGAGCTAGAAGGAAACTTACTGATCAAAGATCATCTCCATCCTTACACAGATGAGGAAATTGAGACTGAGTGGTTATGTGATCTGCCCAAAGTCACAGCCCCACAGTACTACCGGATTTTGGACTGGAGTCTGATGTGTGCATCTCTTCTTGCCATTGATGCCAGATGTTTTAATTTAATCCTGGGAGCTGGGGAGTTTGGGTTTGTGTCTTCGTGGAAGATGTTACAGTTGACCTGGCTCCTGGAGAGTGACCTGTGTTTGATTGGGAGAGGTAAAGAAGGCAGGGACAGTATCTAAAACAGGATGAACAGCAGGAACCTATACCATTAACCTAGACATTCTTTTCTCCTCTTTCCCAAATAGCGTTTTTTTGATTTCTGTTTCTTAGCTTACTTCCTTGATGTGGTGGAACTCATCCTCTTAGTAACTTCCTGAATAAGCTAATGGGGGAGATATATATTTTTTCTCTTTTTGAGACCTTGCGTGTCAGAAAATGTCTGTGTTCTAAGTATCTGATTTCTAGTCTGGCTGTGTATAGAATTCTAGGTTAATATTTTAATTAAGATAGACTATGTTATGCTGCAATTACAGATTAACTCTGAAATCTCAGTGGTTAAATGACAGTTTATTTCTTATTTCACAAAGTCTGCAGTGGATTCAGGCTCCTCATGGCCTCTTCCTTTGAACCCAATCTGTGCTCACCGTCAGTTCCCTGTTGCTCACCTGCAGTTTGTTATGTTGCCCCAAGGCAGATGCAAGAGTGCCGACAGCCCCAGTCATATGGCCCTGCAAGGATGCCAAGAAATGTGAAGGGTACAAGGAGAGTTGTTGAACTGTACGTAGGTGTCATAGTTGAGACTTAATTTTCTCTTGGAATTTTGGAGGCAGTGCTCCATTGTCTTCTAGCTTTCAGTGTTGCCATTAAGTCAATTGCCACCTGTTTCCTAGGCACTTGTATATCATTTTTTTTCTTTCTACTAGCTATTTGGGACCTTTGTATTGTCTTCCAAATACTAAATTTTCAACATAGTGTGCCTGATTATTGTTCTTTACTTCTTTGGATGTTCTGAACTTTGCAAGGATTCTTTCAATCTGTAAACTTGTGTTCTTTCAGTCCTAGGAAAATTTTTAAAATTTCTTCTTTAATTTCTTCCCCTTCATTTTATTTTATTTTTTCTGTCTGAAGCTCTTCTTCATTGGATATAGGAACTCCTGGGTTGATCTATTTATTTTCTTAGGTTTTCTCTCAATTCTTTGTATCAAGTTTTTTTGGGGGGCGGGGCAGATTTTCCAGTTTTTCTTTTATTGAATTTTTAATTTGAGCTATGGGATTTTTTGTTTTCTAATTGTTCTCCTTATCCTCCCTGTTAAAAAAAAAAAAAAAAGGTAACATCGAAGTCTTGTTTCAGATTTGGGATACCTTTCCTCAGGCTTGTTTTTTCTTGTCTTCTCTTCCAGGGGTCTTAGATTTGTTTCCTTTAGTTTTTGTCTAAGCCAGTTAACATTGTTATCATCAGCTGTAATTTGCTTCCTAATTATTACTGTCTTTGTGTCTTTGGGGGGATAATGGAGATAAAGAAATGTATGTTTAATCAGGAGCTCATCTAAAGTGTTTTTTTCCCTTTTTTACAGTTTTTGTTTGTTTTGCTAACATCAATGAATATTAATAAAGCCTTTACTTTGGGGGAAAACCAAATATAATTTTCCTTTAAATAAAGGTAGTGTGTTTTCAGTTAGTGCTCTCATGAAGCCACATCTGTGTCACTGAGCTCTGAATAACTTAATTTATGAAATGCCTGCTGATCTGTAGTGGGTATCATGAATTATTTTGTTGGATCATTTTAAAAGCATCAAGAAATCTCATCTTTGGAAAACCATAATAAGTGATTACTTTTGACAATCAAATTATCATTTTACAGTGCAAATAATCTTTTTCCCATTTTGTAAGTTTTTATATTATTTGCTTAATAGGGCTATATTATTAATTTGAATAATTATTGCTCTTCAGTTTCCCCTTTAGCTCTAATGATGAATGAATGAGATTTAGGCTCTTGATATACATTTAATAATAAATCTTTTCTGGATTGCTTTTTGTATCCCAAATCTGCAATTCTAAAACCCCACTCTGAATTTGGGTGTACTTTAGAAAATGAGGAAAAGATTATTTTAACTGAAAGCTCATATTCTTTAATGCATACTG
>NW_007781981.1:0-360 GCF_000696425.1 Galeopterus variegatus
AAAATGAATTCCTGAAAGAAAATCAGGGTACAATTTGGGAGAGAAAAATAGACGCTGGGGAGATAGTCAACAATTTCCTCTGTAGCCTGCCTGACACTTTAGTTACTATTTAATCTTTATCGGATTCCAATATAGTCATCACCATACATATTTTAGTTTCCCCTCCAATAATTCCTAAATTACAAAGTATGTCTCTCTTATGAAAAACCACTTTACTTCTCGCATACAATAAGTATTCATGATGGAGCAACTTATAAATTTTATCATTTGATTGGTGGAAATTATTACAGTATTCTAAGAAAAAAAACACATCTATTTCAAATAACTGAGCACATATTATCATCACCCTAATCTTGATTT
>NW_007781981.1:958-2975 GCF_000696425.1 Galeopterus variegatus
CCAATAATTCCTAAATTACAAAGTATGTCTCTCTTATGAAAAACCACTTTACTTCTCGCATCCAATAAGTATTCATGATGGAGCAACTTATAAATTTTATCATTTGATTGGTGGAAATTATTACAGTATTCTAAGAAAAAAAAACACATCTATTTCAAATAACTGAGCACATATTATCATCACCCTAATCTTGATTTAGGTTTAGATTTTGATCTTATCTGATAAGAACTTTAGACTTCATTCTAGTTCAACCCCTTTTATTTATTAAAACGAAGAAACTAAGGGCTACAGAGGGGGATGAACTTATGTAAGGCAATTAATTAGTTGCAGAACACAAGTGTCTTGACACCCACTTCAGAATTCTTTCCATTGCACCAATTAACAGTGCAATTATACCACCTTTAAAAAAATGAAAATAAACAAACTTGTATAAGTTCCAGAGGCATACACAGTTGATGGATTCTTTCAAGAACTGTAGCTGAATTATATTTTGGGAAGTAAAATTTTTTGCACTTTTAAGGCAACAGGGGGACTTATTAAAGAAATGCTGCTCTTGAAATCTTTGAAAGACAAACGCTAGTTAGTTACTGCCTTTCCCTTTAAGCAAGGCTATAGATCATAAAGCAACTTTTTTGTAATGTTTATAGTATGAATTATATTTCACTTTCCTACTTCACTTTTTAAACTAGAAAATTCCATTCACTGAGCACTTCTTATATGATTAGAAATTTTATAAATGATCCAAAGGAAGTCTCAGCTACAATACAATTGACGTATTTATGTATAAGTGGTGGTAGGGCAAAATTGACATATGAAACAATCCTCATTAAGAAGTCAAGGCAATTTCAATTACTTGAAATATAGAGAGAAAGTCCTTTTGGGTTGTACATTATCAAGGGAACTTTACTGTTTCATGAATATTCAGGAAGGATAGGTGTCATCTGACAGTGCCATGAGTATCATTTAGACCAGATAGCCTGCCATTATTAAGTGGAATGCCACCATTTCTTCCTTTAAGAGTTGTTATCTCTTTTGTGTGAAAGGGTTTGTTTCTAGCTCCAGATACAAGACAGAGCCTCTAGTATCAGTGTCAGGGAAATTATAGTGGCAAAAGGGTAACCAAAGGGCTTTGCCAAGTACGCAAGACAGGAAGGCTGGCAGTGCTCCTTACTTTGCTTTGGTTTTATTTACACAACGGAAAGCAAATTTTAGGTAGGGTTTAAAATAAATAAGAATCCTCTCTTTTGGGATTCAGTCACAGTAACTACAGCAAGGTTAGGGTAATCTATCTGGAAGTAGACTTGCCTATCATCCAGCAGGTGCCAGACCTACCTTCAGGTGAATTCAATTCTTACTAGCTATGTATATCCACAGGTTAGTTCTGATTATAGAACAGGCAAGCAGTTGGCATCAAGAACCGAGTTGGGTAGGATCAGCATTAAAGAGGCCTAGTAGCAGATAGAAGAGTCCCAGTTAATGAGCTTGGATTTAAATGCAGTAATCTAGACACTCAGAGAAGGAAGTTATGGGAAAAGGATTGAAAAACAAGAGGGGTTTGGCATCTTAAAAGGCTGACATCCTGAACAGATGACTTAACCAAGGGCTCAGGATCAGTAATCACATAGGAATCTAGTTACCAGACTTGAGGTATAAGCTGCACAGATATCATAGCATTGCACACACTGCTCAAAGTAGGGTATTTAATTTAATTCTGGAATTAGTAGATAAAAAGCATTGCATGTATGAGAAATTATGATGCATCTTTTTGGAGACAATTTTTCTTGATAACAATTTAATCCATATTTTTACATGAAAATAAGTAGTCATGCTTTAAAGTAGACGGCTAACTTTGGATAAATTTAGAAGAAAACACAGGATTTCAAAGAAAAGTCCACATTTTGGTAGGGAATTTTAGGCTATACAACAAAGTCACTGTTTGATACTCTTAGAAAAGTTTGAGGGCCGGCCCGTGGCTCACTCGGGAGAGTGTGGTGCTGACAACACCAAGGCCACGGGT
>NW_007781982.1:0-360 GCF_000696425.1 Galeopterus variegatus
GCAAAGTCACCAACACAGGCCTGTATTGCCTTTCAGTTCTGTACATTTCCCCATCTCTGAGGTCATGTACTGGACGCTGGTAGACCTGGCTTCTCCTGATGTGCTCTGTGCACTCCAAAAGTCCTTCCCTGCTGCCACCTCAGATCCAGCTCCAAACTCCCATCCTCTCAGTGTAGTTGATCTCAGTGGGACATTGAGGAAGAAAGCAATTCGTTCCAGATAATTACTGCAGGGGCGTGAAGGGTGGAAAAGACCTTTGCTTATATGTACTGAAAGCTCAAAGGGACTATTTCATGGGAAGCAATGAATGTGATTCAGAGTTGTACTCACCAGCACATTAATTATTGGCTCAATTCACTC
>NW_007781982.1:2509-2975 GCF_000696425.1 Galeopterus variegatus
CTAGTGGCAGAAAGAGGGGAAAATCCACATGACAAGTGACCTGGGATTTGTGGGGGACTTTCTTTTCAGATGCACTGGTCAATAACACTATAGGCTGAGCCTTCATTCTATTTTGAGGTCTTACTACATAGCACTTGATTCACTGAAAAGGTAGATTTCAACGGATGTGTCTTTTCAATCTGTACTAAGGACTCCAAAGATTCACGGACCTTGTATTCAAGGAATCAACAATAGAATCTTTTGTAACAGCTTTATTGAGATTTAATTCACGTACCATAAAATTCTCTTATTTAAAGTGTACGATTCAATGGTTTATAGTATACTCACAGAGCTATGCAAACATCACCACATTCAATTTTAGAACGTTTTCATCATCCCCAAAAGAAAGCTCGTATCCACCAGCCGTCATTCCCCAATCCCCACCACCCAAGTCTTTTGTGACCTGCTTCTCTCAGTTAGAATAATG
>NW_007781983.1:0-305 GCF_000696425.1 Galeopterus variegatus
CACAGCCAGGTGAGTTTCAGAGCCTGCAAACTGTCCTGCCTCCAGGAGATACTCAGGTGTTCGGTAAGAACTGCAGCCCCCCTGTCTTCCTGTCTATTGTGTCCATGCTAACGACAGACAAGGACATTCAACTCAGCTCCCCCCAAAGTTAAGACGTGTCTGGAACCTCTGAGCTGCAGAGGAAGGCCCTTGGGTGTATGTGATTCTCCCTCTGTTTGTAGAGGACCCTCCCAATTTCACAGCAGCAAACCCCAGTGAGGGACTCCTCCCACTGGCTGGACCGAGGACAGTGGACATGTCTGAGT
>NW_007781983.1:2100-2975 GCF_000696425.1 Galeopterus variegatus
TTCAGGGAGCATGCAGGGCCCCTGAAGTACTAACACTACAATAACAAGGGTAAGCAGCAGTTAGGCAACGAGAGATAAGAATGTAGCTGTAATGATAAACAAACATGGATGAAGAGAGACCCATGCGTTCTCTCCAGCTGAAAGTTCATATGGATGTTTCCCTTCGAGAAATCTCTCCTTCTTCCCCATTTCTCCCCATGTCACATGCAGACTTGGATAAGGCAGTCACCCAGTGAGGCATTGCAGGCTGAGGGCTGCATTGCCAGCTCTGTCAAGGAAGTGCAAAGAGCAGCCGCTTTCCAAGCGGGAGCTGCCAGCCTGCACGTCCTGGGGAGCCCCTGCCTGCCTGGCTGCGTCACACTGCACGGGTGCAAGCCAGCCTCTCTTCTGTCTATGGTGCACTTTCTGCCTCAGTTTCCCCATATTTAACATGGAGGTGAGCATAGTACCTGACTGATGGGGTTGTTGTGGGCATGAAATGGCTTGATCTTGACTTGTAGCTCTTTTCATAACTGTTAATGGCATTACCCTCACAAAGGACATGCTCCATCCACACTTCCTACTGTAGCTCCTTGTGAGAGGGCCGTGTGGCCCATGCCTCATCTTCTCCCCACCATCGAGCACCAAGGGCTTTTGCTGCCCTCCATTTGTGTTTTTTCCAAAGCAGCAGCTCATATGAAAGGGTGACCTTCACAATTAAAGAAACTTTCAAAGTAAAAAATGAGTCTCAAGCTGTATGTAGTCTCAGGTCTTTCTTCAGTAACTCAATGTGGGAAAAATTTCACACAGCTGAACCTCCAGTGTGTCGGCCTGCGCCTCGCCCAGAGTCCCACATGCCATCTTTGTGGGACCCCCCAGTGTGCCACAGTGTCAGG
>NW_007781984.1:0-302 GCF_000696425.1 Galeopterus variegatus
TCCTGGGCTTTTCCCTGCTGGGAGACTGCTGTTTACTGACTCAATCTCCTACTCATTATTGCTGTGTTCAGCTTTTCACTTCTTCTTGGTTTATTCTTGGTAGGTTTTATATGTGCACAAAATTATCCATTTCCTCCAGGATTTCCAAATTGCTGGCATATAGTTGTTTATAATAGTCTCAAATGATTGTTTGTATTTCTGTGACATCAGTTGTAATGTCTCCTTTTTCATTTCTCATTTTATTTGTATTTTTAAATAGTCAAGCTAATGATTTGTCAAATTTGTTCACATTTTCAAAAAAA
>NW_007781984.1:2504-2975 GCF_000696425.1 Galeopterus variegatus
TTTGGTTATTATTTAAATAGATATTCAATGTCTTTTCCCTTCTATTCCCCTTCTGAATACATATGTACCCATGCTGTATGCTTAAAGTTGTCCCATTGAACTTGTAGTCTTTCTCATTTCTTTCTTTCTCTTTTTAATTCATTTTATATATTTGTTTGTTTGTTTAGTGCAACTGGTTTATTTTAAAAGACCTGCATTCAAGTTTAGAAAATCTTTTTTCCGCTTGATCTTGCCTATTGCTCAAGCTCTCAATTATATATTTTGTTTTGCTTAAAAAAATTCTTCAGTTCCAAGATTTCTACTTGGATTTTTTGTATAATATCTACGTCTTTGTTCCTTTAGGTCCTGAATGCTTTTTTTTTTTTAATTTCATTGTGTTATTTTTCTGTATTCTCTTGAATATAATTGAGTTTTCTGTTTATTATTATTTTTTATTATTTATTTTTATTGTAACATAGTTGATTCCACATA
>NW_007781985.1:0-467 GCF_000696425.1 Galeopterus variegatus
CATTAGGTAGGCTAATGAGAGAGAGAGAGAGAGAGAGAGAGAGAGAGAGAGAGAGAGAGAGCAGTAATCAGCAGTTTCTCAATAAAGAAAAGCTCAGGACCAGATGGCTTCACTGTTGAATTCCAGCAAACTTTTAAAGGAGAATTAATACCAATTCTTCTCAAACTATTCCAAAAAATCAAAGCAGATGGTATTCTCCAAATTTATTCTATGAGGCCAGTATCACCCTTATACTAAAATCAGACAGAGACACCACAAAACAAACAAACAAACTACAGGCCAATATCTCTGATGAACATAGATGCAAAAACCCTCAACAAAATACTAGCAAACAGAATTCAACAGCACATCAAAAAGATTATATACCATGGTCAAGTGGGATTCACCCCAGGGATGCAAGGAAGATTCAATATATGCAAATCAATAAATGTGATACACCATACCAACAAAATGAAGAACAAAAAAAA
>NW_007781985.1:2226-2975 GCF_000696425.1 Galeopterus variegatus
GAAATGGACAAATGACCTGAATAGATATTTCTCAAAAGAAAACCTACGAATGGCCAACAGGTATATGAAAAAACAGAAAAGCTCAACATCACTAATTATCAGGGAAATGCAAATCAAAACCACATTGAGATATCATTCTCACCCCAGTTAGACTGGACATTATCAAAGACAGAGAGCAACAAATGCCAGCACAGATGCAGAGAAAGGGGAACCCTCCTAGACTGTTGTTGGGGACTGTAAATTAGTGCAGCTGTTATGGAAAACAGTATGGAATTTTCTTAAGAAACTAAAAAATACAATTACCATATGACCAGCAATCCCACTATTGGGTATTTTTCCAAAGTTAAGAAAGTTAGCGTACCAAAGAGATATCTGCTCCCCCATGTTTACTGCAGCACTATTCACAATACCCGATATATGGAATCAACCTAGGTGTCTCTCAATGGATGAATAGATAAAGAAAATATGGTATATATACTCAATGAAATATTACTTAGCCATGAAAAAGAATAAAATCCTGTCATTTGTGGAAACATGGATGAGAATGGAATACATTACATTAAGTGAAAAAAGTCAGACACAGAAAGATAAATACTGTATGTTCTCATTCATATGTGGGAGCTAAAAAAAATAAGTCGAACTTTTAGAAGTTGAGAGAAGCACTGAATTTAAAAATAGGTCAATTGATGTCAATCTAAGGAAAAGAAAGAGAAAAACAATAAATAAAAATGAAAAGAACTTCAGAGACC
>NW_007781986.1:0-2975 GCF_000696425.1 Galeopterus variegatus
GATGCAGTTTAATCTCTCAAAGCCTCAGTTTTCTCAATTGGAGAATTGGTGGTTGGGATGGGGGAGAGGAATTAAATGATCTCTAAGATCTTGTCTAAGTCGATGGTTTTTGGAACCAGTAAAGAATGTACAATTCTCCTGCAATTTTAGTTTAAGTAAAATGATTCATATATTCTTGATCTAACAAAAAGAACGGCAAAAATGGTTGGTTTCTAGGCCTTCCTAGAGAGGCATAAAAGAAGATACTTTGTGAATTTAGGGAAGGAAAAAACTATTTCTAGCCAGAAAAATTGGGGAAGACTTAATTAGGGAATTTTGAGCAAAGCCTTAGAAAATTGGTAGGACTTCAGCTGAGAGAGATGTAGAGACCAGCCCATAGGAAGACTTGAAGGAAAGTATATATTAGCATATTCATGAATGGAGAAGAATGTGGTTAAACTGGAGGTTGAGGAAACTAGAGACAGTATAATGGGAGAGAAGGCTGCGTGGGAAGATCAGGACCTTATTGTGAAGCATCTTGAATGCTGGGCTAAGGAGCCTGTTTAGTAGCAATAGATAACCATCAAAGATATCTTAAGTGGGGGAATGATGTGATCAAAGCTATGCTTTAAGAAAATTAATCTACATCCGAGGAACCACACATAGTCCCATTTAGGAAGCTATTAAAATAGTCTCCAGAAGACAAGCAATGAGAACCTAAATTAGGGTTGGGCAAGACACTGTAGAAATTAAACAGAACTTGTTGACTAATTGGATGTGGGAGTTGAGGGAGAAGTCAAAGACAGGCTAAGTGACCTCAGATGGTGTTGGCAGGGATTGAAATAGGCAGGACAGGCCACTAGTAAAGCACCTGCAAGTAGTGTGCAATCAATAAATATTTGTCTGTTTAATGGAGGTGAATATAAGTTTGGATTTTGATATGTGAACTCAGAGATGATAGAATTTTAGAGCTAAAAGGGACCCTGAAATTATTTGGCACAATTCATTCTTTTTCACCTTTTTACCTTTATTGAGGAAATAAAGGTACAGTGAGATGACTTGCCCAAGATACGGGGCTGGGGTTAGAACAGAGAGTCCCCACTCCCACTGTGGGGCTTAAGTTGTCAGAAGCCCCTGAGTTAGACCTCTCATAGGTGGTAAGGAATGGTTCTTACCATTAGTCAGTTATCTGCCTCCTTGTGAAATCTCAGAGTAAAATTGTGTCTTATTCAACTTTGTACCCTCCTATGTGTCTTGGACATCTAGGGGCTCAACAAATATTTGTTGAACAAATTGTGGTTGGACAAATTGATTTTAAGTTGAAAATGTATTTAGGAAGTGAAAAACAGGAAAACATATCTCTTTTCCAGGTTGAAGAAGTGTTCTGACAACAGAATCAGTATGTTAGCAGCAAATAACCTAAGAATTAACCTTAGAACTTTTACAGTAGTGAAGCTACGTTATATTTTCATTTTTCCAAGACTTAAAAAAAGATGATTTAAAACTTGTAAGTGTTCATGTTTGCTTACTTGGCATAATTATTCACTACAGAAACAATAGGAGACAGAAGTCAGGATATCTTGCAAGTCTTGCCTCTACTGCAATGTCCAATAGAAAAGCCTAGGCTATACGACCAGACAGAATTGGAGCTAAAACTCAGCTCTGCCCCTAACAAGCAGAGCTTGTTAGTTAGCTTTTGGAGGCATTCTCTCATCTCTAAAGTAGAGGTAATACCATCTGCCTCGAAGGATTGTTGTGAAACTGGGATGTTGTATGTAAAGTGCCTGGTGTATACGAGGCCCTTAGTAAATGATAACTGCTATAGTTATGACTAATGATTTATGTGATCATTGGTTGAGGTTGGGGGATGCAGTTTAATCTCTCAAAGCCTCAGTTTTCTCAATTGGAGAATTGGTGGTTGGGATGGAGGAGAGGAATTAAATGATCTCTAAGATCTTGTCTAAGTCAATGGTTTTTGGAACCAGTAAAGAATATACAATTCTCCTGCAATTTTAGTTTAAGATTTATATATTCTTGATCTAACAAAAAGAACTGCAAAAATGGTTGGTTTCTAGGCCTTCCTAGAGAGGCATAAAAGAAGATACTTTGTAAATTTACGGAAGGAAAAAACTATTTCTAGCCAGAAAAATTGGGGAAGACTTAATTAGGGAAGTTTGAGCAAAGCCTTAGAAAATTGGTAGGACTCTATCAACAACAATTTGATCTTAGCAAACATTCCTTTCTATAGCAATTTCTCAGTATCTTTACATAACAACCAGTAACTAGTCAGTCTTTGAGCCAGCAACCTACTGTGCCACAATTTTATCTTGCAACAGAGATTTATAGCCTGAGGGAAATTTCCAGTCCTCCGCAAGGTCAGTATTTGAAACTGCAAGGCTTTGGAAAACCAGGCCCTGTGAAGTACCTATGCTTTTTAGTATATTCCACAGATAACAATTTGATGCAATTAGAGTGCCAATGAAATTGTCTTAAAAACCAAATCATAAGGGAGGCATGAGAGTGTTCATGGATAGAGTGGCTGCCAATATAGAAGAAGGGACTGAAGATCAAGGAAAAGTTACTAAAGCACCAGGCACTATTCAAATAGGAGGGATAGGTATAAAATATGGTGACCACACATTTGGATTGCTCAGGACAGTCTTGGTTCACACCATTAGCCCAGTTTATTTATGGGACAATATTAGGACAGAATGCCCATTTTTATTCTATATGAAAGTCCCTTTTTGAGCACCCTGATTGTGACACAGGTAAAGAAGATATTTGTGGAAAAACGTGGCAATAAGACAAGAAGTGAAATAAAAGTTATACTGATTGGGAAGGAAGAAATAAAACTCTTTGTTTGAAGATAATATGATTGTCTATGTAGAAAATCTGAAAGAATCAACCAAAAACCTCCTGGAACTAATAAGTGAGTATAGCAATATTGTAGGATACAAGGAAGATATACAAAAGTCAGTCACTTCCTAGATATCACG
>NW_007781987.1:2345-2975 GCF_000696425.1 Galeopterus variegatus
TTGGGGACTTTTGTGTTTCCATACAAATTTTAGAATCATTTTTTCTATGTCTGTAAAAAAATCTGGCATTGGAATATTACCAGGATTGCATTGAAATTGTATTTTGCTTTTGGTAGTATAGACATATTAACAACACTAACTCTTCCAATCCATGTACACGGGATATATTTCTATTCATTTGTGTTTTATTTAATTACTCTTATCAATGTTTTATAGTTTTCAGTGCACAGATCTTTTGTCTCCTTGTTTTGATGTTATTCTAAATGAGATTTTTTTTTCTCATTTTTATTTTAGGTAGGTCATTGGTGTAAAGAAACAGAACTGATTTTTATATGTTGGTTTGTATTCTGCAACTTTACTGATATTTTTTTACTAGTTCCAACAATTTTTTGATGGAGTCTTTAAGGTTTTCTGGATAAGATTTATGTCTTCTACAAGAGAGGTAATTTTACTTCTTCCTTTCGAACTTGAATGACTTGTATGTTTTCTTTTGTTTGATTGTCCTTGGTAGTACTTCCAGTACTTTTCTCAATAAAAGTTAGCAATAGTCAGCATCCTTGCCTTGTAACAGATCTGAGTAAAACTTGCAGTGCCAGATATGTGGTCCAGTTCCTTTTCTCCTTAGGGAGA
>NW_007781988.1:0-371 GCF_000696425.1 Galeopterus variegatus
TCTCTCTCTAATTCTGAGCAATAGATTTATACTTATTCATTTTATGATTGATAACTTACTTATACAAATACAAATAATATATATTTTGTGTGAAATAAATATTACAAGATTAAAGTAAAATTTTAGAAAGAATCTACATAGTAGAGGAGTACCCTTACTTGTCGCATATTGTGAGGCACATGGGAAGTGAAAATATACATTATGAAGCATTATGATTTATTATTTCTAACCTAAAATTAATAATTAACTATAATTGTATTTATTTTGATAGTCAAATTTTCAAATTTGGCCATTGGGAAACATTTTTAGAAAATTAAATAACTGTTATCTGCTTGAACAAGTCTAATAGGAAAAATCATCAAGAATTATAC
>NW_007781988.1:2115-2975 GCF_000696425.1 Galeopterus variegatus
ACCCACCTGTCCTATTACTAGGTATATACAAAAAGGCAATAAAATCAATATATCAAAAAGACACTTGCACTCCCATGTTCATCACAGCACTGTTCACAATAGCCAAGAGATGGAAGCAACCTAAATTTCCATCAGTGGATGAAGGGATAAAAAAACTGTGCTATATATACAGAATGGAATTCTACTCATCTATTACAAGAAAATGATATCCTGTCATTTGCAGTAACATGGATGGAACTGGAAACCATCATGTTAAGTGAATTAAGTCAGGCACGAAAAGACAAATACTACATGATATCACTCATATGTGGAATCTAAAAAAAAAAGTCATTGTCATAGAAATAGAGAGTAGAATAATAGTTACCAGAGATGGAGGAGGGGTGGAGGAAAAGTAGTGGACTAATGAGTACAAAACTATGCTCTCTACCCTAAGTGAATCATTGTGCAGTATCTGCATGTATTGAAACAACACACTGTACACCACAAATATGTACAAGTAAATGTTAAAATATTTTGAATTAAAAAATATATAAAGGGTTTTCTTGTTTTGTCTACAGTTTTTAAAATCATTTTATAACTGAGTTTAGTTTAAAATTTTTAATATTTGTCTTTAGATAAATACACATATTTATTACCATAACATTAAATGATTTAAATTCCAGTATTTATTAAAGAATTTAAGTAGCTATAACCACATTAATATCAAAATATAATACAATTAATATTATTTGGGAAATAATAAACAGTTAGCCTATAGATATGAATCAAATATTGCAGTGTTATAGATTCAGCTGACAACGTATTTAATAAAATAAATTTTATTTGTTTACTTGTCTAAATATACCTTCATAATGACCTGG
>NW_007781989.1:0-2975 GCF_000696425.1 Galeopterus variegatus
ATGTCTCTTGCTGTAACTTCCTGGGCTGGAGAATAAATACAGGAAGGGAACCTCAATTCATGATTAATTTCCCAAATGGGAGGAATGACTCTCTCTTGAGGGTTCTGGAGAAGTTAACCACTTCGGGGCTTCTCACTGCTCAAAAGAGATGGGCTTTGAGTAATCCTTTGCAAATCCATGGGGGACAAAGCAACATTGGGATAGTTCAAATAGAATTGGTATTAATTCCTCTTTAAAGGTTTGATAGAATTCAGCAATAAAGCCATCCAGTCCTGGGCTTTTCTTTGTTGGGAGACTGCTGATTACTGCCTCAATCTCATTGTTTGTTATTGGTCTGTTCGGGTTTTCTGTTTCTTCTTGGTTCAGTCTGGGTAGTTTGTATGTATCCAGAAATTTATCCATTTCCTCCAGATTTTCATATTTGTCATCATATAGTTGTTTATACTAGTCTTTAATGATTCTTTGTATTTCTGTGTTATTGGTTGTAATGTCTCCTTTTTCATTTCTGATTTTTTAAATTTGGGTCTTCGCTCTTTTTTTTGTTAACCTACCTAATGGTTTGTCTATTTTATTTATCTTCTCAAAAATCCAAGTTTTTGTTTTTTTCATCTTTTGTATGAAGGGGTGTTCAGGCCCCCCACTATTATTGTATTGAATCTACCCCTTTCTTTAGGTCTAATAATGCTTGCTTTATATACATGGGTGCTCCAGTGTTGGGTGCATACATATTTATGATTGTTATATCTTCTTGCTGGATAGATCCCTTTATTATTATACAGTGGCCTTTGTCCACTTTTATGGTTTTTGGTTTAAAGCCTATTTTTATCTGATTAAGAATAGCTACTTCTGCTAGTTTTTTTTGGTTTCCATTTGAATGGTATGTCTTTTTCCATCCTTTCCTTTTAGTCTGTGTGTGTGAGGTGAGTCTCTCAACGACAGCATATAGTTGGATCTAGCTTTTTAATCCAATCAGTAAGGCTGTGGCTTTTGAATGGGTGATTTAATCCATTTACAGTTAAGGTTTTTATTGACAGGTATTGTCTTACTCCTAGCATTTAATTGCTTTTCATTTAGATGTTTTAAATATCTTTTGTTCTTCTTCTCCTTTTATTATTCATCTTCAATGTTTGTTGTTTTTTGAGGATTTAGTTCCTTTCTCTTTCTCATTTGCATTTTTTCCCCAGTGGGTTTTGTCCTTTCTTGTGTATTCATGAAAGCAATTATAATTTTTTGGATCCAGATGCAGGACACGCTTGAGAATTTCTTGCAGGGTTGGTCATGTGGTGGTGAACTCCCACAGTTTTTGTTTGTCTAGGAAATACACTATTTCTCCCTCATTTCTGAAGGATAGCCTTGCTGGGTATAGTATACTTGGCTGGCATTTTTTCTTTTACTGTTTTGAATATGTCATCCCATTTTCTTCTGGTAGGTAGAGTTTCAGTTGAGAAGTCTGCTGTTAGTCTGATGGGGGCTCTCTTATAGATGACTTGATGCTTTTTTCTTGCCGTTTGTAGAATTCTCTTTGTCTTTGAGCTTTGCCATTTTGACGATAATGTGTCTCAGAGAGGATCTGTTTAGATTGAATGTGTTTGAGGATTTTTGAGCTCCCTGGATCTGAATGTCCATGTCTCTCCATATACCTGAAAAGTTTTCCATTATTATTTAACCGGATAGGTTTTTAATGTCCTTTCCTTTTTCCTCCCCTTCTGGAATACCCATGATTCAGATGTTTGCATGCTTAAGGTTGTCTACTAGCTCTCTTAGACTTCCATTTTTTTAAAAAAATTCTTTTTTCCTTTTTCTTTGTCTGCCTGGGTTATTTCAAAAAGACCATCTTCAAGATCTGAAATTCTTTCTTCTGTTCACTCTAATTTGCTGCTGAAGCTCTCAGTTGTGCTTTTTATTTCATTGAATGAATTCTTCAGTTCCAGGAGTTATGTTACATTCTTTTTTGCGGCGCACTGTAGCAGTGTGCCACCGGGCTGGCCCTGGATCTAGCTTTTTAATCCAATCAGTCAGGCTGTGGCTTTTGAATGGGTGATTTAATCCATTTACAGTTAAGGTTTTTATTGACAGGTATTGTCTTACTCCTAGCATTTTATTGCTTTTCGTTTAGATGTTTTAAATATCTTTTGTTCTTCTTCTCCTTTTATTATTCATCTTCAATGTTTGTCGTTTTTTGAGGTATAAGATTTAGTTCCTTTCTCTTTCTCGTTTGCATTTTTTTCCCCAGTGGGTTTTGTCTTTTCTTGTGTATTCATGACAGCAATTATAATTTTTTGGATCCAGATGCAGGATACCCTTGAGAATTTCTTGCAGGGCTGGTCATGTGGTGGTGAACTCCCACAGTTTTTGTTTGTCTGGGAAATACGCTATTTCTCCCTCATTTCTGAAGGATAGCCTTGCTGGATATAGTATACTTGGCTGGCATTTTTTTCTTTTACTGTTTTGAATATATCATCCCATTTTCTTCTGCTAGGTAGAGTTTCAGTTGAGAAGTCTGCTATTAGTCTGATGGGGGCTCTCTTATAGATGACATGATGCTTTTTTCTTGCCATTTGTAGAATTCTCTCTTTGTCTTTGAGCTTTGCCATTTTGACTATAATGTGTCTCAGAGAGGATCTGTTTAGATTGAATGTGTTTGAGGATTTTTGAGCTCCCTGGATCTGAAGGTCCATGTCTCTCCATATACCTGAAAAGTTTTCCATTATTATTTAACTGAATAGGTTTTTAATGCCCTTTCCTTTTTCCTCCCCTTTTGGAATACCCATGATTCAGATGTTTGCATGCTTAAGGTTGTCTACTAGCTCTCTTAGACTTCCATTTTTTAAAAAAATTCTTTTTTCCTTTTTCTTTGTCTGCCTGGGTTATTTCAAAAAGACCATCTTCAAGATCTGAAATTCTTTCTTCTGTTCACTCTAATTTGCTGCTGAAGCTCTCAGTTGTGTTTTTTTTTTTTTTTTTATTTCATTGAA
>NW_007781990.1:0-2975 GCF_000696425.1 Galeopterus variegatus
ATATCAATTATGTGTTAAAAGTGACTGAATGTTGAGTGTCTGTTGAAGAGGCCGAATGTCATATTTGTGTTTGGCACAAGTTTTAAAGGGGACATTTAGCTCATTTTGTACCTTAATACCGTTGGCTGTTTCCAAGCAGTATACAATATTTGATAAAGTGTGTTAAATTTAGGCAATTGTTCACATATGTGATAATGTGAAAATAAATATTTGGTCTTCATCCCCGTCTCCTGACGTACAAGTCCTCAAATCCTTAGATTCTGCCAAAGTGATGAGAATCTTATCAAGTGCTAATGATGGCTGGCAGCCTGGAGGTAGATTCAGGAAGGGGGCTGGTCACAGGAAAGACTTAGGCAAGACTTTCAGCCCCACCCCCCACCTCCAAGGAAGGGGGAGGGACTGAAGTTTGAGCTGATCACCAATGGCTAGTGATTTAATCAATTGCACCCATGTAATGAAGCTTCCATAAAAACCCAAGAGTCCTGGGTTCAGGGAGCTTCTGGATAGCTGAACACATGGAAGTTTCTGGAAGGTGGCGCACCTGGCGAGGGCCTGGAAGCTCCACACCCCTTCACCCATACTTCACCCTATATATCTCTTCCTCATATCCTTTGTAATATCCTTTATAATGAACCGGAACACATAAATACATGATTCTTTGAGTTCTGTGAGCTGCTCAAGCAAACTAATTGAACCCAAAGCAGGGGTTGTGGGAACACTTATTTACAGCTGCTCAGTCAGAAGTTCAGGAGGCCTGGACTTGTGACTGGCATCTGAAGCAGGGGCAGTCTTGGGGAATGGGCCCTCAACCTGTGGGATCTAATGCTATCTCCAGTAGCTGGAATTGAGCTGAATTAGAGGACACCCAGCTGGTGTCTGCTGGAGAATTGCTGGCTTGCTTGCTTGCTGGTGGGGAGAAATCCCCACACATTTGATCACAGAAGCCTGTCCTCTGTGTCGTTGCTCATTGCTGAGTAAGAGCAGAGGGAAGACAGTGTGAGTTTTTCCCACTCATGTAACATGTCGAACATCCAGAAATCTGTAAGCAAACAGCTGTCTAGAGGAAATATTCTGTTCTTATCTGGATAATTAGCATTACATAGTCTCAACCTGATAGTCTCTCAAAGACATATCTTCTTTCAGAAGTTTATTCTCCATGTGTTTGTCACCTTGCAACAGCAATTTAGAAGACCTATCAGTCACCCTCCTTCCTCTGAGAGCTGGAGTAGCTCCTGAAAGTGCCATTAGTTCTGATGTAATATAAGATTTCCAGACATTCCAAGAGGCTAGCAAGGATAGCTAAGATGATTCAGTTTATAGTTCTATCATGTCATGGAAGCTATATATTTTTAAGCAGAAAAGGCTTAAAGAATATTCTTCATGGCTTGTAAATAAAATCTAAATAGATAGATTCATCATTTCCCATAATAATTATGGTCACACTAGAAAGTGGAATAACCCTAGCTCCACAGCGCTATAATGAATTCTTATCGTTTTACGTTGCCTTGGCATCTATTCCAAGTATAAGTTAGGCTTTGTCATACCAAAAGCTGGGCTTAGTCACCTTTGACAGTTTCCAGTTCTCTCCACTTCTTTCTGGTTCCTCACTGTGATCTGTTTAGATATCTGCTTTATAAAACCACCTCATGGTAGTCACCTCACTAGCTAGATAGAACCTCCTTGACTGGTCCCACTGACCCCACATCCCTCTTTGACTATCCAGACACACCATGCTTCTCAGTCACAGTGTAACTGCATGGAACTCACGTCTACTTGCTCTGAACCCACCAGCTAGAGCCCCCCCATGGGAAACCTGCATGGGTAGCTCCCTGGACCCTAATGAAGGCTTTGGATTCAGGCCCCTTATACTCTCTTGCTCCCCACCTGTTGCTTAAGAGTGCATGTCCTGGGGGGCTTCCCTCTTCCTGTTGGCTCTGCGAGGCACACTGCCCTCTTCCTCTGGGATATGTAAGTAATAAAACTGGCTTCTGGTATTTCCTGTTTTGTTTTGTTTTTTGGTAGCTGGCTGGTAAGGGTTTTCTGTGCTTTGCTGTGCTGCATCCACTGACCAACACACCTGAACCTAACTATCCTCCCAGTCAAGGCTCTCCTGGATGGTGGCTGTCTTGGAAGAAACAAACTGGACACAGTCAGACAAGGGCCACAAGGGCATCTGCTAGTATAAACAAGTTTCCTAGAAGAGGGACTCCTGGTCACATTTTTTTCTTTTTTCTTTTTTCTTTTTTTTAAAGATGACCGGTAAGGGGATCTTAACCCTTGACTTGGTGTTGTCAGCACCATGCTCACCCAGTGAGCAAACCAACCATCCCTATATGGGATCCAAACCTGTGACCTTGGTGTTATCAGCACCGCACTCTTCCGAGTGAGCCACAGGCCGACCCCCTGGTCACATTTTGGACACTGTATTAGTCTGTTTTTGTTGCTTATAACAAACTACCTCAAACTGGGTGATTTATAAAGAAAATGAAATTGATTGCTTACAGTTCTTGAGGCTGGGAAGCACAAAGTCCATCTGGTGGTGGTGACAGTGACCCAGGGGTCCCACATTGCAAGATGATGGAAGTAGAGAGAGAGATAGACAGACTCTCCTCTTCTTTTAAAGCCCTCAGAATGATGCTCCTGACGGCCATTATTAATCCATTCACTACTGCACAGTCCTACAATTCAATCACCTCTTCAAGGTTCCACCTTTCAATTACCATAATAGGATTTCCCACCCTCTTAACAGTCACATTGCGGACTAAGTTTCTTTTTCCTGTTTTTTTAAAAGATGATTGTTAAGGGCCGGCCTGTGGCTCACTCAGGAGAGTGTGGTGCTAATAACACCAAGGCCACAGGTTCGGATCCCATATAGGGACGGCCGGTTTGCTAACTGGGTGAACGTGGTGCTGACAACACCAAGTCAAGGGTTAGGATCCCCTTACCGGTCATCTATAAAAAAAAAAAAAAAAAAA
>NW_007781991.1:0-518 GCF_000696425.1 Galeopterus variegatus
TGTTGAATTCTTGTTCTATTCTGCTGTAAGGATATATCACCTAATACTTGGGTTGTTTTGAGGTTTTTGCTCTTAGAAATATATCTGCTATGAACATTCATGTACAAACCTTTTTGTGGACATATGTTTTTATTTTTCTTGGCTCCCAGGATTAGGTTGCTGAGTCACAGGGTAGCTAGTTCTTATAATAAATTAACCATAACACTTAGGTTTTATAAATCAGTCTAATGAGTTTATTTAAAGTTAAATTCACCTGTGAGAGCTGGGTCCCCTCTAAGGATAATGACAAATAGAACTTCCAAAACTGATGGGCAATCCTGAATTGTGATGAATTAATCATAGAAAAAAGCACGACCCCCCACCCCACCCCCACCACCAGGAGCCATTTCTGAACACTGGCTGGGCCTCAACCCATGTTTCTCTTCTGCTCTGCTGTGGACCATGTGTTTATTCATTTAAAAGCTCTATGCCTCTTAACTGCTCTGCCTGTCCCTTACCACACTTCTACCTATAGCCAC
>NW_007781991.1:2501-2975 GCF_000696425.1 Galeopterus variegatus
GCATCAAGCAGCAAGTCCATTGTTTGGTAACTCTGGGAAGCCAACCCAAGAATGCCATCAGATTTCACCGACATTCCCTATAGATTTTGGTGAATTTGTCTATTCTCAAAATATCTTAAGTTTCCCAAGCCTGACAGGAAGTAAGCCTCCTTTCTCACCTGTCAGGGTGGGAACCCTGTAAGTCAGGTATCAGGACAGTTTTTTCAAAAGGGCTTTGTAAGCATCGGTTTGGTAAAGTAGATCTTAGTTCCTTAAAATTTTCTCCTCATATCTGATTCTATGTACTTCATTCTCAAACATGACATTCCAGTTAAAGCCCTGGTAATATAACCAATTTTTACAATTATGTTCTATTAGAAGAAGAGATTGTTATTGAACTTATGCAAATAAACTATATTGTCATGAAAATTACAAGACTCAAGAGTTTCTGAATTTTGCAGGGATCAGGTAGGGAGAAAAAATAAATGTTTTTTT
>NW_007781992.1:0-422 GCF_000696425.1 Galeopterus variegatus
TGTGAGAGGTGCCCTTCCTACATATGTGGAGGAAAGGAACATTCTTAAGTTCAAAGAGGGACACCAAGAAGGATCTGAGCAGGCTTTGAAAAGTTAACCCCAGCTTATCACCATGAGATCGTTCCCTTTTTGCCCTATCATAATTTCTCCACGGCTTCCAATGCTTCATCAAAACTACTATAAAAAATACTCAGGTTTAATCACTTCTTCAGGTCTTCATTTCCTTATGAAGCTTCCATGTCATGTAAAACTTTGATTAAAGAAATTTGCTATGCTTTTCTCTTGTTCATCTGTCTTTTGGGGGACCCAGCCAATGAACCTAAAGATGGGTAGAAGAAAAAGATAGTGCTCCTCTCCTGCAGGGCACAGGGCTTGGGTTTGCAGCATGATTACGCCTTTTCACCCTGGGCACAGGGCTTGGG
>NW_007781992.1:2343-2974 GCF_000696425.1 Galeopterus variegatus
AGGTGCCTCCCTTTCTCAGTATTTATGAAAAATGCCTCATTCTACCAGTTTTCTCTGTGGACTCTGTGCAACTGTAAATTATTTAATGTGTTTTCCCTGAAAACAAATCTAGGATGTCAACCTGCTAGCAAATGAAAAAGCAACTTGTCCAGGGGCACTGCCACCATTTTGAACACATTTCACAGTAAGGACACCTGCTGTATTTTAGGCGCTGTATCAGGTTCTTAATATTCACAAGGGTGGGAATTATCATTCTCGTTTGGCAGGCGAGGAAACAGAGTTTGCGAGGTTAGGTGATTTGCCTATGAGCACATAAGCTACTCAGCTGTGCAGCAAAAAATGTGAACCCAGGTATTCAGATTCCAGAGCCCATGCTCTTCGTACCAAATTCTGTGCATCCCACAGAAAACTGAAATGCAACCAAGCACCACTGACATTTCTTAGGGGAAAAAACCCTGAGATTTCATTAGTGAGTCATGAGAAACCCAGGCTAGGGTCCACCCCAAGATCTGTCGACCCCAACGTCCCTGGCACCTGGCACCGGGCCTTCCTAACAGAAGCTCAAGTCCCTCCAGAAACCCAGCCTTGGAGCAGCTTAGGGAGGGCGGGGGGAGGGGGGCAGGGGCTGGCC
>NW_007781993.1:0-296 GCF_000696425.1 Galeopterus variegatus
GACTATTTTGTGCTTATTGTGTGCAAAATGGTGCTGGTCACGTCCAAGATACATCAGTTACATTCTCCTGAGATATATAATCAAATTCCAGGGAGGGTATTATAAAGCAATTGTATTCTCTTAGCAGGACTGGAATTAAAGTGGATAAGAGAAATATCAGAGTAAAGCCTCTTCCAGCATATGCTGACCTTCAAAGGACTTTAATTTAAAATAATCATTGTACCAGGGTGCCATATTTTGTAATGACATTTTCTGGATTCCTTCATTTCCCCAGTCTGGACCTTTCTTAGAAGTTT
>NW_007781993.1:2498-2974 GCF_000696425.1 Galeopterus variegatus
CACAAAAAAAAAAAAAAAAAAAAAAAAAAAAAAAGATAAGCAAATCAATCAGCCAAGAACAGCAGGAATTTCCCCAGGGTAGTTCGCTCCTTAGTTCGCCTGGTTACATCTGAATACAGTTATTGTTTTTTAATCGGTCAGTAACAGCACAGGTGGGAGACAGGAAAGGCGGGCACATTTTTTAAATTGTTTTCCTTTTTTTTTATCTTACATATCTAGGTACAGGATAGTTCTAACTTCTAATTTGTACTAGGGGTGTTGGAGGTTTTTCAGTAAGCACTTTTCAGTGAGAACAAAAATGGCATAAGCTAAATTAATCTGCCCTGTCACAGTAAATGCAACTGATATCCTTGTTTAGATCTTGTAATAGAAAAAGGATAACAGTGAAATAACTAGTAACATCCAAATAAATTGTGGAGTTTAGTTAACGGTAACTCACCAAGCTGAATTCTTGATTTTAATAAATGTGCCATCAG
>NW_007781994.1:0-2974 GCF_000696425.1 Galeopterus variegatus
TATGTCCAGAAAAGCTACGATCTCCACGTTAAGGACTGAACAGTCCCCCTGCCAGAACTAGGCAGCATCCGACATGGGACGCTCTCAGCACTTACAGTCAGGATTTATATAACTGTCTACAGTGTCCCATAAAGAGTGCAGAGTAGAGGAGTGGGCTTCCCCTATCACTCTGCTGTGTGAGATGGCCTAGGTGCTATTTCTAGCTTTGCCACCACCTGGTTCCAGGCTTCAGTTTCTTCTCTATAGTGGGGATACTAACAGAAAGAAAAGAGCTGGTATTTCTTGTGCATCTACAATGTGGCAAGCAAGCCCTTTATATTTATGGTCAGTCTCTACAGAAATGACTGTCAACCTTGAGCATGCATCAGAATTACCTAGAGGACTTCTTAGTATGCAGATTACTGGGCCTTAACCCAGAGTTTCTGGTTCACTGGGTCTGGGTGGGGCCTGAGAATGTGCATTTCTCACAAGCTTCCAGGTGATGCTGATGTTGCTGGTCTGAGGAACCATTGAGAACCACTGCTTTACAGCAACCCCCTACAATTCCCCCATCCTAAATATAATAAAACTGAGACTCAGGAAAGTTCAGTGACTTCTCCAGAGTCACACGGTCAGTGTTCACACTCTGATCTGCCAAGTTTGTCTGCCTTTTATGCTCTAAGGAGTTATCTTGAAGACTAAAGCAAGTAGCATAATTTTATGGTGGTACTATTTTGATTTTTAAGAATAAAAAATAACAAATTTGGCCTTTTTCAAGCAGGAAAAGATGAACAGGTGTCTGTGTATGGTAGAGTCCTAAAGTGTGTGAACTTCAAACACCCATCAGATTGGTTGACAAAACATTTCCATACTACTGAATTACAGTTGGAAGCGGTTAGTCCTTTGGAATTTACTGTCAGTTCATAAAGATGTGGTCTGCATCACCCATTAGCATATTCTTGCCAGTGAATGGCTCAGAAGTAAGGAATGAGCTCCTGCAATGTGGGTTTGAAATACGGGCTAATAAAAAGCACAAAATGACAATTTACTCGTGAAACTTTGAAGCCACTGTTCATATTTTCCCACATTTTAACAAGTAGGCAGAAAACTAAACCTACCCAACTACGATTAATCTGTTTTAAAGAAGGAAAAGTGAAAATTTGATGGGAAGAAAACATTTTCCCTAACAACTAATTTGAAAACAAATTCGCCCTTCCTCCCATCCACTTGAAACAGCCATTTCTCTTTATTTCTTGAATTCTTTTACTTTCCCAAAGGGTTTCAATTTTTATTTAAATGAAAAGTCATTTCCTAGTTTTCTACGGTGTGGAAAACAGATCAACTATATCAAAATGAAAAATGTCATCCTATCTACACTTAGCTTCCTTCAGGACATGAAAAAAAAAGATGGGACCTTAAGTTCACCCACAGAAACCTGTGGAAAGGTCACAAAGGCTCAACAGAAAACAATGATGCCATTTTTCTTTCTACTTATGTTAGTGTTTTCCAAGTTAACTGCATTACTTGAGAAACATATAAGTTTTCAGAACAGGAAGTATGATCTAATATGATATCTGAGGGGTAAGAGGGTTTGGCACTCTTAATAGTGAAAAATGACAAAGATAATTTGGACAGTTTGTAAGTTACAACTATGAAATTTAAGTGTATGAGATATAAAAGTGTGATGTAAACTCAAGTAGCTTTTGTCAAGGTGCTTGGTCTGAAATGACCCCATGCATCAGCAGAGCACATCCTGACAGGCAACCCCAAGGGACAACTCCTCCAAGGAAGCTGATCTTCAAGGCACCATTGTCAGAAGCATGAGGCATGAGACCACCGGCCTCGCTGGTATCTGTCTTATCTGCCCCCTCCCCCCTCCATTACTCCAGTGCATCCTCACTTACGGATGGTTAACCCGATCGTTTAAAGAGGTGCCAAATGTGAGTTTAGGAGAATTTCTTATTAAGTTTTGATTGTCTCTCCTTCAGTTCTGAGAGCATTTTAAATCTGTCTACATTTATGGCCAATGAATCATTTGCAGATGATTAAGCTCTCTGCTAATGATCCCAGTGAAAAGATTATGGGCCCTGGAATCAGAAAACCCTTCTGTCTCTGCATAAACTGTTTAACTCTGCTGGACCTCTGGAATGGGCAAAAGAAAATCTACTTCCAGAAAGTTGTGAGAATTTAGAGATGATATATATGTGCGGTCTCATCACAATGCCTCGAACACAGGAAGTATTCAATAAGTGGCAGTGCAATCACTCTCTGTAGATGGGCCTCTTAGTTATTAGTAAAAGACCATTAGCTGCTCACAAAAACTGGTACATCCCCATGCTAGCAAGCCTTTTGTAGGTATGAGCTTCTGGAATCTGCCCTTCTGTGGGGCCATGATAGCTTCATTTTTGTATACAAAGCTTATGCATTTGATTTGCTCAAGCTATGTCCATGTAAATAAATATTTGCCAATTTAAAATAAATGTATCTACTATCACTTTTGTTGCAAATTAATTTCACTGAGTGTTGAATTTTAAAACAACCCAGAATTTATTACCTTGGGTTGGCTGAAGCCAAAATACTCAAATGAAACTTAACTGCTAGTATAAATGATGTTCTGAAACATTTAATCTTCAGTAGGAAAACAAATTCAACAAAGCTAGTAAGAAGGGTATACATCTTTGAAACAAAATGCTTTTAAAAGTTTTTAGAGTTAAAAAGAAATGAAAAATAATAATCAGGGAAGATATAAAGTGTGTATAAAAGGTTATAAGGGTCAAGTGGGGAGGAAATGCAAATATTTGTAATGATGGTCAAGCTGGAGGCAACAGGAATGGCAAAAAATGTCCTTGTACCCTGTTTCAAGTACAGGCACAGTTTTATATTATAAGGCCCCAAATCTCCAAGGCTTCCTTTTTTGGATTCATTCCTGCCTTGTTGCACCAAAGGTCATAGTGAGAAGCCAGTAGAATTAAGACTGGCACATTTCCTCTCAAAA
>NW_007781995.1:0-2974 GCF_000696425.1 Galeopterus variegatus
GAGAAGACCCAGTGACTCGCTGAGGGTCACCATTCGCTGAATTTCACATTGCGATGCTCCATAACGCCAGGTGCTATGCAGAGGACCCGAGAACGTTGGAATGGGAACTAAGTGGAGGCCTCCTACCTCCTCATCCGGGCTCTTCACACCCCGGGGGAGACCTCCCAACAGAACGATGCAGCTATTTCAGAAAAGAGGAGGGAAGTTAGTTACAAATCTCAGGCTTGGAAATTCACAGGCAAAAGTGGCCAAGGATAAATAATCACAGTAACGGTGATGCCAGGATATAATTGGAAGGGGGGAAATGGAGAGCAATTAAACAATCAAACATATCTTTAACCAGGATCCTGATAAAGCAATAAATGAGTCAATAATAAGCGGGATGGAAGATAAATGATTAGAGACACGAAAGCTCGTCCATTGGAAAACTTGAGAGACAAGATTCTGGAATATTTTAGAAGACTTTTTTTTCTCCAAAAGATGCTATGCTATCAGGTTTTTTTTTTAATCTAAATGAACAAAGATTTCCAACTTAGAAAGGCAGATACAAACATATTTCCCGTTGAACCTTCGAAGTTCCTCAACACGCAGAGCACTGCAGCCCCCATCTGCTTCCAGAGCAGGGAGCTTGGCCCTTGGTGACCGAGCACTGTCACCGTTCTGGCCCAGAGGCCAAGCTGTCCTCTAGAAAGTTCTCAACCAAAGCTCAGAGGAAAGAAGTGGCACCTGCGGAGTCTGCAGAAGATGTTCTCCAGACTCTCCTGTAGGTGCCAAGTCTCACCTTTGATCTCTGGAAGATGCCACGTTCAAACGTCATTAGCACACGCCATTACTAATTCCCTTCTATGGGGGTGGACCTCACACATTTCTTAAAATTTGGAGACGGAGGAGGTGTCTTAGAATGACTGCTTTAAAAATCTGCTGAAGCACCGGATGTTCCTGAGGGAAAAAACTGTACATATCCACATATCTAAAACGTGTGCACCGTGTCACAGCCTGTGCAGGAAGCTCTGCTCGAAAGGCGTCCTTCCAGAGGTAGCTAGTGACAGCCATTGAAAAGCATCTCCGCATGCGTCATCCGTCTGTCCACGAGGACTGTCCGTTATGCTCTCAAGAAAGCTGTCTGCAAGGATCCAGCACCACTCTGGATCCCCCGAAAACCGTGTGCTTTGAAGTCACTTTTGAGGAAGACGGATACTTCAACTGCCTGTTTTGCTCTGGCTTCTCGGAAGCTCGTTATCACATCACATTCTTAAGCAAAATAATTAACAATGAACACTTGTCATTGGCATTTTCTTCGGTCTCCATTTTTAAATTTTATTTTTATTTGTTTATTTTATTGTTTTTATCGTTGTTATATGTATTTTTCCAGTTCTCCATTCTCTACCTCCCCCAACCCAAAATAAGAGAAACACACAGATTTTCTTCTTTCATTCTAATTTTTCTTGAAAGTTTCTTCTACAAGTATCTGGAAAATGCAGAAAGAGAATTACTGCCTGTGCATGCAGAACACAGGATCTCTAAAGTGAAATCCCTTTCCTAGCAGGCGTGGGGCGAACTTCTGAGAGAAGCTGCCTCCAGGGACATCAGAGTTTGGGAAACTAATATCTCACTACGGGGCACCATCCTTCCTTTTATTAGCTATTTCAAGCTCAAAAATGATGAGGCGGTGAAAAATGAGAGCAGGATCTTGTCAACGTGACATAGGACCTTGCTCATCTAAAGCAAAAGGTACTAATCCCAAACTGTAGTTGGAAAATTGCCTCTGCTCCAGCTCTCTTACCCTTAAAATTGCTTATCTGACTCCCCTCTACTCGTTAAAAGGCAAATGAGTTTAAGCTGGGCACAGCCGGCCAACATTCCCAGAAAAACAAAACTCTGCCATTTCATAATCTGAGAATCCCTTTGCATGGTTTACAGGCCCCGACGCAGATTCCTGACGGCTCACTGGGCCACGGACCCAGCCAGACTTTTGAGCTCCATCTGCAGTATGCCAGACAGCTGGCATAAAGTGGGAAAATTCATTAACATGCTAATGATGTCCTATTTAAAATTCTAGCCCTGATTATTCTGTGATTAAATCTCTCCCCTTGATGTCGGCTTCCTTTGTGTCTGAGTTACAGTGCCAAATCAACAATGTTAATAAAGTACAATACAGATTACCAATTTACACACAAGGGATGGAAAAACAGTATGTAAGTCTCAGGGTTGTCTTTTTCCTGAAAAGCAGATGTAGCGAACTGTAAAAAAGTTACCAATTTTTTATGCCACCCTTCTTAAAAAAAAAAAACAATACATTGATATACATAATAATTAAAGAAAATTTCCATAAGTATTCAGGAGTTGGAAAATAGATTTAGCTTTTCATTCCATTTCACTGCATTTTAAATTGCTCAGAATTCAAATGTGTTCTACTAAGGTCTTAAGAACAGCTGATAGGAGTTAAGGTGTGGGAGGTAGAGTCCAGGGACCCAATAGTTGGCCTCAACCCACCCTGTCCTCTTACCAGGTTCTTGACTCTGCCACAGGAAAGAATTCAAGGGAAGAGTCACAGTAAAAAGTGAGAATGAGTTCTAAAAATAGACGAGAAATACAGGTTCCACGGCAAGAGTGCAGCATGCTCCAGAGGGCAGAGCCCACAGCAAGTCTAACACAAAAGTAAATTCAGTGCAGACGCCGAGTCTAACACAAAAGTAAATTCAGTGCAGACATCGAGTCTAACACAAAAGCAGGTTCAGTGCAGACGTCGAGTCTAACACAAAAGCAAGTTCAGTGCAGACGTCGAGTCTCACACAAAAGCAGGTTCAGCGCAGACGTCGAGTCTAACACAGAAGCACGTTCAGTGCAGACGTCGAGTCTAACACAAAAGCAAGTTCAGTGCAGATGTCGAGTCTAACACAAAAGCACGTTCAGTGCAGACGTCGAGTCTAACACAAAAGCACGTTCAGTGCAGACGTCGAGTCTAACACAAAAG
>NW_007781996.1:0-606 GCF_000696425.1 Galeopterus variegatus
GCAGCAATATGAATGCTGGCTCATCTTGGGATAAAATGCAACGTTCAAAGAATTCTTCAGGAAAAAAGCACAGTAGTTCCCCTGTAAACCATGTTTCTTCTCAGCTGAGAAGCAAAGTTGTAGGTGTTTCCCAATCCACTGAAGATAAACTTAAAGAAAACATTTCCTAGGAAGGAAAACCCAAAATAAATCCACTTGTTTCCAGATGTCAGGGGGCCTCAGTGAACAAACAGTTTTTTGACTTTCAGGCAATGAAAATTATTAAAGAAAATGATGAGGACAGAGCAAGTGATCTTTCTGATTCCAAAGGAATTCCCATTTCTCCTTCTCCCCTCATACCTCCAGATCTTAATCTTCAAGGTGAAGAAATTGATCCAGTTTACTTTGATATCCACCTGGGTCAGGGCCTGGATACTATCATCCTGATTTCCTCCAGCCCCCTTTTGGCTCCGGGGATCTACGGGAAATGGCAGTGCTTCTGAACACAGTACAAAACTGAACCCATGCCATGAGCAGGAGGACTTCTTGGTAAGTAGATCGATAGGCTTGTTCAGCTCAAGTGGCTGCAGATCTAGACCATACAGGGCAAAAAAGGAAAGGGGGCCA
>NW_007781996.1:2502-2974 GCF_000696425.1 Galeopterus variegatus
TTAATCTGGGAAATAGTCATAACGTCATGTGTTCAGTTTTAAAAGCATGAAAAACTGACTTTGCTTGTTTATATTTTTGCCTCAGTTTGGTTGTTTATTTTAACCAATGCTATTGTGTTTGGATCAGAGCACCTAATGAATAAGGTTAAGTTTTTTAAAGTTAGGTTTATCACAGAATTAACATGAACACAATATTAATTTTATGATTTCCAATACACATAGCTAATACATCATAATGCACTAAATGCTGCATATAAGAATCTTGCTATTTTTAAGCAGACATTGGAAAGTTGAATTACAAGCTCATTCAGTTCATCAAGTCAAAACACTTGAGTGTCCTGCTAGTCTAGTGACATGAGTCATTGTATTTCCAAGAAGTGCCTCTCATTTCTAGGGAATTGTTTACATACACCTTGCATTTAACCAATTAAAACAATCCAAGGTAAAAGAAGAAGAAGAAGGAGGAGGAGGA
>NW_007781997.1:0-1184 GCF_000696425.1 Galeopterus variegatus
CAATATATGGATTTTATAAGCAATAACTACTACACAATTAAGGAAGGAAATGAGCTAATGGACCCAAGACCTCCTGCTTGTCTGGTAGCCATGGACTGAACATCACAGACTTAATCAAGCCAAAATCTAGAAGATTTATCCTTTAGACTGGAAGCTTTCGAATGTGGAAACTGTTCTTGCTTACTCTTTTATCTTCAGCATCCAGCACAAAATTGTCTTTAATAAATATTTGCTGAAAGAAGAATGAACAAATGAGGATGTAAACCATGAAGACTCTTTTCACTGACGTTGAAGCTGAAATGTCTCGTTGAACATAGGAATTCCATGAAACTGGCCCATGAGCAGACAATGTAACAAAAGTCACAACAGCATAAATGTTGACTGATCTCAGCCTGCCCTCTAAGAAGCTAGATCAATAAGAAGTAGAATGTATTGAGATTCTACAGTAATTGACTATAAAAAATATTTTGCACTGTTGTTAGTGATGAGATAATAATAAAACAAATAGTAGAGGGAGGTTTCCAGGTTTTGGGGAGAAAGCACTAAGTTATATCCCAAAATATAGTGAAGAGGTAATTAACAAAGTTCATTTTGATGTCTCTCACTCAAAAGACCTTCTACAAAAAAGTATCTATCAGGTTTTCAATACTACAGTACAAATAGGAAAAGTTACTCACCGGGAGGTGTTACTGTGAGCTTAGTCCCCTCTCCAAATATCTTGATCCAGCCATTGTGATCACACTGGTCACGGCTTCTACAAAAATCTCAGCCTTCTCCAATCATCATGTAACTAGCAGGGTAACAACCTTGTACTGTCCATTTGATCCTCTGGGTTCCTTTGGAAGTCCTTAAATACAGGTTTTGTGGCATCTGATAGTTTATAACTGTTCCTTATAAATTGACTTCATAAATTGTTTTCCACTAAGGCAGAAATTATTGAAAAGCACCAAGAGAAAATAGAAATGGGAAGAAAAGGAAAAGTGGAGAGTAGCCTCAACTGTTCAACCAGCTATTTTTCCAAATTACTAAGAAAAGTATTCAGAGGAGCAAGTCTTGTGTTTCTTTCTTTCTTTTTTCGTTTTTTCCTTTCCAGGTGTTCAATTGTGTTGAAACTGTTCAGAAATTGCATCAAAGAAAGGACCTTCTGTTCTCACAAACACCAGGGCCTCTCTGTTAGCAATTTG
>NW_007781997.1:2132-2974 GCF_000696425.1 Galeopterus variegatus
TGTAGTGGTATATACATCTCAAGGCATTGATAATGGACCTGTATAAGCCTTGCCTGAATAGCCTCAATTTGCTGTTTAATGAATGCCATAAGTTTGTTGAACAGAAAAGGACCCAAAGAAAGCAAAAGAAGCAAGCCCACAAGTAGCCCTAAAAAGGGTAAGAGATAAGGCAGGAATCCATTAACTCCAGTCCAAAGGGGGTTTTCTATCAGTTGTTTTCTATACGGTCTCGAACTATCCCAGATTTGTTGGCATAGAAGCAGCATCTTTCCTGTAGGGTGTTTGTGGAGATGCTCTGGTGTTTTTATTTATCCAAATAGGTGTAGCCCATCCAGGAGTATACCAATAATGAATAGGATCTGGCTTGGGCAAAATATTATCATTTTAATTAAATTTTGTAGTTTTATTATTTAAATAATTTCTATAATCATAACCTGGGCTAGAAATAGACAAATCACATACCTTTTAAGTATAATTGTTATAATAAAATACAACAGTTTTATTTTTAAAACCACAATTAAACCAATTGGGGAAACCTGCTTGAGAAGAGACTCCATCCCATGCATGAGCTTCTTTCTGTAAACATGTTGAAACAGAAGAAGACAGAGAAATTGATGGCATAGTGTTAAATGAGAATCATTAAAATTTGCTAAAGAAACAAAAGATAAAGTCCAAGGATCTCAACTAATGGTTGGTGAATGGGTAGTTGGCTTGCCAGCACCAGATCGAGAATCTGTAATTCTAGGAGAATCGGTTAACAATGTTCTATAACCTGTAGAAGCACAATGTTTAATAGGAGGAACATTAGGAGAAGAGAAACATAAAGGCATTTTCTCAGTGGA
>NW_007781998.1:0-216 GCF_000696425.1 Galeopterus variegatus
GGCCCTTTGAACTATCACTTAACCACATAAAGGCAGCAATATCCAAACCATATTTTCCCATATTGCCTTTATGATGGACCTTGTCAGATGGCTCGATGAAGTCCAGATACACTACATTGACTCCTCTTTCCTTATCTATGAGCCTGGCTACCCTGTTCAAAGAAGGAAATGAGCTTAGTTTAATCGGCTTCATTTTTAGTGTACTCGTGCTGGTTT
>NW_007781998.1:1973-2974 GCF_000696425.1 Galeopterus variegatus
CTTTCCTTTGCTGGGTTATTTAGTGGGTCATCAATAATTTTTTTATGATTTATGCTAATTACTTTATTTGTCTGGTAATTAATTTAATAAGGAGTCACTCTTTGTCTAACATATGTGCTGGAAATATTATTTCTTCAATTTTTTTAACTTGAAGTCATTTTTATTTACTCAAATGTGGTCAGATTTTCCTTGGTGGTTTTTCTCATTGTGTCCAACTTTAAAAAGCTAGAGTTGTGCCAAAACAATCACAAAATAAATGCAAGTAAGACACTGAAATTATTTGGTTACACTTGTTTATAAATTTGTTCACCACATGACTATCATCAAAATAAAAAAATATAATTTTAAAACTGTCATAGAGAACTCTTCAACCCCTTATACCATGCCATAGTACAATAACTTCTGGATTAGTATTTGTGTTTCATAAAAAATTTTTAATTTGGTTTTTTTCTCTCCCCTACTCCTTTGTCAGTTTACTTAGCAGAATTGACATTTTTCCTCTTTTTATTAGTGCTTCTAATATTGACTTTAATCTTAAAAATACCTCAATTATACTTTGTAACCACAGCATAATAAAAATCCATATTCCTTATCCTTCTTTAATATTCTTATATATATTTGATTAATTACTTCTGTTTCCTGCTTATCTCTTTACTCCCCAATCCTGGGCTCCACTTCTTAATATAATTTTCTGCACCTAGTTTCTAAAACTAGTTTCCCAAGCAACCTTCCTTCCAGTACTAAAGTTGTGGAAAACATCCTGCTAAAGTTGTGGAAAACATCCTCCATCGTTCTTTAGATAAAGTATATTTCAGTAGAAATACATATTTTTAAGTTGGCATGTGTCAGAATGATTGTAAGTTGCCATCACATTTTAAAAATTTGCTATTTCATTCTTACATTATACTATTTTTTTAAAAAATCTGATTAAATAACTCCGTTGCATTGGCTTTTGCAGTTAGAAAGTCTGAAATTATTCCTACTTTGGCATCTTTGAAAGT
>NW_007781999.1:0-498 GCF_000696425.1 Galeopterus variegatus
GCTTTCCAGGCAGGGGAGCAGCCTGAGCTCCCACCACAGATGGACGGGGAGGTGGGGTCACACGGAGGGAGTTGAGCCTGGGCCTGTGTTGGCCGGAGGTGAGGACAGAGGAGAAGAGGGGAGTGGAAGGGGGAGCCGGCAGGGCCAGGCTGTGACGCATCTTCCACAAGATCCCAGGCACTGGGCGCGTGGGGCCGGAGCCCAGTCTTCCTGCTGCTGCCCAGGCAGAGAACCCTGGTGCGGGCTGCTTCCTCCCTGATGGGAAGGACCCCACTGCATTTCCAAAGAGGATGGGACCAGTTCCTGAGAAAGGTTCCTCCAGTGGCTCTAGGAAGTTTGACCTGGGCAAGGTTGGCCAAAGCCACGGTGAAGGCTGGGGTGGGTGGATGCGGATGTTGTACTCTTGTCTCTTGTGAGTGGGATGACGAGTTGCTGGTACAGGGTGGTCGGTTCTGGCACACATAATTAAGATCCCTATTCAGTAGTCCCATGTAAGTC
>NW_007781999.1:2129-2974 GCF_000696425.1 Galeopterus variegatus
CAGAGTGGAGTTTTCCTGTTCCATCCAGTGACTCTAGGGGACTTGAAACCATACATATACGCACACACACACACACACACACGCATGCATGCAGGCGTATTATGTATATGTATGCACAACTGTCATGTACACATATACATAGGTATATAAGCACATATACGTATGAGGGTACCTCAAAAAGGTCATGAAAAGATTATCTTTTTTTTTTTTTTCCTTTTTGTCTTTTTTCTTGACTGGTAACGGGATCGCAACTCTCGGTGTCGCACCCGTACCGCGACCGGCAACGGAATCGCAACCCTCGGTGTTGCGCCCGCACCGCGCTCAACCAGTGAGCAGACCGGTCTCTATATGGGATCTGAACCCTCGGCGGGAGTGCCACCGTGCTCCCAAGCGCCTCACTCTACCGAGTGTGCCACCGGGCCGGCCCGAAAAGATTATCTTTTAATTCTGTTTTTCTGTGAACTTTGTGAAGTACCCCCGTGTGTTTGTGTGTGTGTCTGTGTGTGTGTATATATGTACAAGCACACATACAGTGTGTATATATATTTGGTTTAAAACACATTTGCATTTAGAGTTGAAGCTTGCATTCAGAAAGTCGCGCACTGCACGTGCTCTGCCCCCATGTTTCTGGTGAGTCACCACGGATGGGGAAGCAGAGCCACCCTGGTCTACACCCATCACACTCTGCTTCAGGCTCGCCAGGCTTTGCACTGGAGTGTGGACATGCGCACGTACACGCTGTCCTTGCATGGCCTTCCCACTCCCTCCGTGGCAGCACATGGTATTGTTGCTGCCATTTGCATTTTTCAGTGCTACTTTAGAGTCACCTCCCTCCACTTCCCTGT
>NW_007782000.1:0-471 GCF_000696425.1 Galeopterus variegatus
CAAGTTTCAACAATCTGTCCAGAGGTACCCCCTCTGTTCTGTGCAGCTCCCACCATGACAGCGTCACCTACACGGGGAGTCCTCAAAGAGCCACCAGGGGACCCTCCCTCTCAGCCAGCCAGCCCCACGTGTCTGGGAAGTCCCCTTCAGATAAAGCCTGGTCATCTAGGCAGTCGACTGAAAGACATCTCGGGGTGATTTCTGAACACTGGAAGTTAATAATAAATATCATCTTTGTTCTATAATTTTTTTACTGAGTTGATTTAAATACCCCTGACAGCCCCAATCCAATCCTCCCATCTAATTTGACATGTGTGACGTGCCTGGTCTGCATACAAATTCTCAATTATGCATAATCCAATGTTTTCTAAGGTTTTAATTGAATCACTAGTCTCAAACTTGTTATTTTTAATTTACAACATTTGATTTCTGACACTAGCCCCTCTATGTCATAAATTATGCAGGCAGGAG
>NW_007782000.1:2668-2974 GCF_000696425.1 Galeopterus variegatus
GCCCCGGGAGACTGGAGCATTGCTGGAGAGCAGTGATCCTTGTGCAAGTTCTCTATCCCTGGAACCAAAATAATGATCTCTGTGGCTTCCAGTTCATGGCAGCTCTATTCCTTTGGGGCCAGAGAGAGAGAAAACACAAAACAGAACACTTAATTCCTTTTCTCCAGAGAGACTCCAAAATATGTAGAGATTATTACTTGTTCAAACTCAGTTGTTCTGGCCATTGCTCATATCTAGTGTGAGCAGGGGGGCACCCCTCCCTCCTGGGGGATGCTCTTTGCCTTAAGCCTCCTCCTATGTAGTGTG
>NW_007782001.1:0-487 GCF_000696425.1 Galeopterus variegatus
AATACTTAAAATTATTGAGTTGACTTTACTGTTTTTCTGGAAAAAAAAAAGATAACACTAGATGAGCTTTCAAGAAGGGTTTTAAGATAATATGCTGACTTCACAAATTGTTCCTCATTTAGACATTATATATTTGTTTATAGGGAGCTTACAATCTATAAAGCATCTAATACTAAATGTCTGATTGACTAACTTTTCCCATATTTATTCCCCATAAGTGTAATATATATTTTGGAGGCATCTTTATTCTTATACATTCAGAATCCCAATTTTTCAGCAAAGTTCTATTAAGTGTAATTATATTCGGTATTTCTGTTAAAGTTGCCCTGTCCAATAGAACTTTCTGCAGTGTTCTATAATCTACACTGTCCAACACAGTAATGACTGGCCACAAGTGGCTACTGAGCACTTGAAATGTGGCCAATGCAACTGAGGAACTGAATATTTAGTGTTGCTTAATTTTAATTAAATTTAATATAAATTAGGG